>NW_008827899.1:0-942 GCF_000691245.1 Trypanosoma grayi
CGCTGTAAAAAGTGCGACGGAGCGATTCAAGGCTGCGGCTGAAACGGCGTCACAAGCGGCTGCTGCGCTTAAAACGAAATTGGAGGAAACAGAAGTTCTCGACAAGGATAAGATTGCTGCGGTGACCAGCTTGGCGAAAGCCGCAATGAACACGACGACGACGTCTCACGATTCCGTTACTTCAATCGGGAATGAAGTTACGAAAGCAGTGGAAGCAACGACTAGGGCCGATAAGTTGTTGACGGAAGCGGAGGGGATGGCTGAAGGGGCCGCGGCCGACCCGGCTAAAGTTATCAGCAAAGAAGGAGCGCTCGCACAGAAGGAATTTCAAAAGCTATCAGCAGTTCGTGAACAACTCGCAGAAGCCCAGGTTAGTGCACAAAAAGCAAAAGAGGCTGCGACGACGGAGAAGGGGAATGCTTTTAGTGCCATGAACAGCGCTAAGGAGGCGCTTGATCTTTTCGAAAAGACGACTCCCGAACAAACGTCACCTGTAAGCGAGGTTCTAAAAACGGCCGCTAAAAAAGTGACTGACTTTGCATCGGCTGCAGCGGGAGACGCGGAAAAGGCTTCGAGCGCTGCCACCACGGCATCTGAACACGCCGCGAAAGCCCTCAAAAGTACTGAGTCATGGCTGGAGGAGATCGTCGTTTCATTGCAGGCTCTTAAAAAACGAGAGAAGGAACCTGATTCGTCATCTACAGATGCCCAGCCTCCGTCATCTTCACCTGCGGAAACGTCACGGGACGAGTCACAGAGCCAGAGTCTCCAACAGGATCCACTGAGCAGTGTTTCCCCTGGTGGCAAGGCTTCTGATCAACAAGAAGCTGGCAACACGGCGACCGACAAAGAGAAGCCCTCATCGGTGCCATCGGAAGAGAAGACAGCCGCAGAATCCCTGGAGAATGTTGCTTCTCAAGCTGCTGATGCGCCACTGACACC
>NW_008827900.1:0-941 GCF_000691245.1 Trypanosoma grayi
CATACAGGTCCAGGAATAGTCCTCTCTCCCCCCTCTAAGCTTCGTCCCCCCTTCTATATTTTTGATGATCTTACGCCGAATGTGCTTCCCCCCTGAGAGAGCTACGGCCAATGGGGCAAGTAGGCTTTCCCGGTTCCCAGTTGAGAGCACTGAGCCGACCGATCCTCCAGCGCATGTTTCTTCAATGGACCGGCACAACGAAACAGAGATCAAAATACCAAAAACAACAAAACACAAAAACAAAAATACCAAAAACAAAACAAAAACAAAAAAACACCAAAAATAACAAAATACATAACAAAACAAAGGGACCTCCTTCCACATAGAAATTAAGCAATAACGAACGTGNTCTACGATGGTGGCTGATGGAGCGGAGCCATCGACGAGAGTCGTGAAGACACGAGGAAGAAAAAAAAAAACAGAACAACCAATGGGAGACACTTGTTTGTCCCAAAATGGAAATTATAGTTTACGAAAAAGTGACAAGAGTGGGGTTCGAACCCACGCCCACGAATGGAAGAGAACTTGAGTCTCCCGCCTTAGACCACTCGGCCATCTTGCCCGTGAGGATTTACAAACGTGAGGTTCTTTTCATATGTTAATAAAAAAACTATAAGTATCAGATAAGGATATTTTGAATCATTGCTCTGAAAAACCGTCACCAGCAGGATTCGAACCTGCGCGCGAGATCGCAATTGATTTCGAGTCAATCCCCGTAACCACTTGGGTATGGTGACACGTCGTGGGTGTAGATAAAATGAATAGGTAATACATATACACGTGCCTTTTAAATTGGTTAGGAAAAATAGTTTGGGGATTCTGTCGCCCAGGCCCCGGAGCGCTAGTCCGCCCGGGGCGTCCTTTTTTTCTTGGGAGAAATGCCCGGCTTTGATTCCCAACCGGGGTTGGCCAGGGAGGGTCAGTGTGACCGTGGCCGTTTC
>NW_008827901.1:0-940 GCF_000691245.1 Trypanosoma grayi
CGGCGCTGCTGCGCGCGGAGGCCCCGCCCGGGGTGGAGGTTGTGTGGGTGAACGAACACGGCGAGCGCGGCACGCCGTACGACATCCTTCTTGTGCGGCGCCGTGGCGACAGCCGTACTGCGGCCGCCACAGAGATTGTGGCGTACGTGGAGGTGAAGAGCACCTGCACTCACACACGGCGCGACTTTGAACTGTCGCTGCGTGAGCTGCTATTCGCCGCACGCTTCGGCACGGCGTACAAGATATACCGCGTGCTGCGCGCCAGCACGAGTGTAGCGCAGCGAATGCAGGTGGAGGTGGTCGAGGATGTTGTGCGTATGTGGCACACCGGTGCCCTCACGATGACGGGTGAAGTGAAGGTGATGCTCGCGTCGCGGTGATGCAAAAAGCCGCAGCAGCAGTGCGTGGGCCTGGCTCTGGGGCCAATGGCCTGTGGGAGAATACATAGTCCACAAGGACAGAGGTAAGAGTGAGGTGTGAGAATATGCCCACACACACGAATACTTTGAGTTAAGAGGAGACGGTTATTGAAATGCGATTAACGGCTTTGATTATTGTGCAGGCTTCACTCGGCGTTGAGATGGGCTGCGCACTTCCCATTCACCCGGGGTGCTCTATCTGTTGTGTCCTTCCCTATATTCTGTAAGATGATTCGTTTTTCTTTTTTTTCTTGCATCTTCCTTTGCACTTCTTCTTTTATTATTATTATTATTCATTTCTGCCCTGTGCATTGGTAGAACGGTATTTATAAGTAGGTGAACAAAACCGTTAGGGGGACTTTGCCACACGGGTTACCGCGATATACATACATACACACACACAAAGAAAAAAAGGCGTTTGTTCCCCTTAAAAGAGGAATATATTCTGTTACAGAAGGAGAAAGGGAGGCGAGGAAAGGTACACATACACAATATAATATATATATATATATATATATATT
>NW_008827902.1:0-939 GCF_000691245.1 Trypanosoma grayi
ATATATATATATATATATATCCACAGAGACGACCGAAAAAAAAAACTATAAGTGTGACTGGGACCTTCCTGTGACACTTTCCCTCCTACCAAACTGGGACTCGAGCTCGTGCGGCTGTGCGGGCCCGCAAACACACATAGAGCGAGGTGTGCGGATGCATAAGTGTAATCATCTGAGGAATTCAAAGCTACGTACAAAACACAGTTAAATTTGTTCGTCTGCCACGACGTTCCCCACTTGCGCTAACCAAGCAGCAATCCTCAGCGCCGGTTCCCTCACATACATACATACCCACACACCGGCACAGGCCAACGCAGACTCACACACACACACGCATACCTCAAAACCCCAGAACGCGCGCCCACATCCCTTCCCACGGCCTACAATACCTACCCTACCGCTAATCCCTCACATGCACTTACACCAATAACACACTTGTCATTTCCGTCCTACTCAATCTTGATGTCGAAGAGGCCGACCTGCTTCGACAGGTGACCCGGGTGCTCCTTGCCCTCCTCCTTCGCCTTTTGGGCGTTGGCCTCGTTCTGCTTCACGAGGTCGGCGGGGCACGACTTGAACTCCGCCTCCATCACCTTCTGAACGCAGTAACCGAGGCGGAACTGCCCACTCTTCACGCACTCCCTCATCACCCACGCCCACGACTCCTCGTTCGGCTTAATCTTGTTGCGGTGGTTCATCTCCTCCAGCAGGTCCATCATCGCGCAGAACTTGCTCTCATTCTCCACAGGGTTCGGTTGCTTCGACGGCACCTCGTAGATGCGCTGCAGCGCCGCGTTGTACGTCGCGAGGTCCGGTGGGCAGTTGCTCACGTTCATGTTCACAAGCACCTCGCCCGCCTCGTCGTAGTACTTGCACTTCTTGATCTTCTCGATCCACGGCGCGGTGTTGGTGTCCACCTCGTAGCCGAACAGGTCGTAC
>NW_008827903.1:0-938 GCF_000691245.1 Trypanosoma grayi
ATATTTATATTTTGTTTTGGTTGACTTGGTCTTTTTTCCTTTCTCCCCCACTCCTTTCTGTGGGTTATTTCAAATACGGCAGTCCCTCTCCTTCAACGAGAGAATGAGAAGTGGCGCGAGGCGCGCGGCACAGCAATCCACGCCGAGTTATTTGTGCTCTCTGTCCCTTCCGCTCCTAAAACTACTGCTACTGCCGTTGCTGTCGCTGCAAACACCGGCTGTAGGAAATCGTCAGAGGACAGAAAGCAGCGGCAGTGACGAACCCAATTCGGCCCTGCTATTTTTCTGCGTGTGTGCGTGCGTGCGCGTGTGCAGGTATCTGTGTCGGCGCAGGAGCAGTAAATCTCTCCTTGCTTGCTTGTTCGTCCGCTTGCTCGCCTCCTCAGCGGTGCCCTTCACCCTCGTGAATGCCTTTGCCTAGATGCCGATATGAAGGGGCGATGCTATGAGCACCGTTCTGCTGATGATCCTATATCTGGGTGCGCAATGAGGAAGCGAAGAAAAACATATACGGAGAGAGAGAGAGAGAGAGAAAAGCAAACATAAAGAGACGTGCTGAGAGTGGCGGTGCGTCCGAACGCCAGTAATACACCGGCTCTGGTGCTGGGTTTAACGTGGTCAGCGTAACAAAGAGCGACACGGCCAGTAGAGAGGAAAGAGAGGGCTTTGGCCACAGCACCAGCAAGAACACAAGAATAATAATAATAGAAACAAGAGCAACATATAAACGAAGCCCCGAAACAGAAAAAAACAACAACAACAACAATGCAGCGAAACAACAACAACACTCCTTCCTTCCTTCCTTCCGTCCTCCCTCCCTTCGCCCCCCAGACGCTACTTCCCGCAGCACCCACCCCCGCGGCGCTGCTGTGTCCGGCTGCGGGTGCGCGGGATCACTGACGCCGCGTCGCCGTCGCCCCACTCGCCGCACAGCTGCT
>NW_008827904.1:0-937 GCF_000691245.1 Trypanosoma grayi
TGCTGTGCTCCTCCTCTCCCCCGCAGACACAGGTGGTCCCAGGCTACATTGACGCTGATGCTGCGCCACGTGCTGTGCGTGTTGGCCCTCGCGCTCTGCTGCTGCGCGTCTGTGTGCGTGGCTGCTGCTGGTTCACCTAAGGCCCCAGTTGATTTCCCTCTTGTGAGTGGCGGAGGGAGGATAACGCTGACGGAGACAGTTGATGTCAGCAGCTGCACAGCGATAACGGGCCAGACAGGAAACTCCAAAGATCGTACAATTTCCACAGCGGTTACTTTGAAGAAGGGTGACCCAGAAGAAACAAAAGTAATTAAGAATGAGCCCCCTACGATTGTCAAAGTTCCCCTTGAGCACGGCTTAATGCTGGAGACATCTTTGATTGTTGAGTGTACCAAAAAAAATGGAGATGGTGCCGGCATCACGAAAACAAACTGCACTGCGGAAGATTCAGCGACGGCTTCCGGCAGTATCACCTATGAGGCCACTGCTGCCGACTCCACGGCGGGCGAGATTACAACAACGAAGCAGCACGAAGTCAAGGTACCAGTGGGGTTTGACGTGAGTATTATGGAGAACGTTGTGGTTAAATGCATTCCCTTAACAGTGGCTGGATTGACCCCCACATATGCAGGGGCCGGGACCCCCGGTGGAGGTCAAGAAGGATTGACTAAAGTCAACGGTCTTAAAGATGTCTCTACCCAAGGTCAGTCTTCGATTAAGGACGATACCGTCAAAGGAGAGACAGATCGACTTGCATCACAGGCAAACGACTTACATCGACCACCGGGTTCTGCATCGCATGATTCCATAGCCAACAGTGAAAACATAAATGATGAACGCGCCAGTGAAGAAAAGGACAGTAGTGTCAGCACCGAAGTCACTCCTCCAACTTCCAGCGAGGCAGAGAGCACAGAAACGGACAACTCCGTCACAGTGA
>NW_008827905.1:0-936 GCF_000691245.1 Trypanosoma grayi
GCGAAGGCGCCTGGGCCAACGCGTGCTGCTGCCCTAAAGGCACTCCAGGAGTGGGCGGAGACGCTGGGCGTGGAGGCGGGGATTGACTCAGAGGCGTTCCTCGCGCAGCTCGGCCGCGCCATCGCCGAGCTGCGCGCCGCCTCCGCGCCGCTCAAGAAGCAAATCGCAGCGCTGCAGGATGAACTCGATGGCGCCACGTCCACGCTGAGCACATGTAGCGAGCAGGTGGCCCAGATCCTTGCAACGCTGCGACGCGTTCACTTAACGGAGGAAACAACAACAACAACGGCAGAAGCGTCGCCTGGTTCTGCGTTGCAAGCCACCATCGCAGCGTTGCGTTCTGAGAGCGAGTGGTCGGCAGAGAAGATTCTCAGCCACGCAGAGCTGACGCGCAGGATGCTGGGGGTGTTTGAGCCGGTGTGCAGTGGCCGTGGTGTATTGGAGGCGTGTGTGCGGACTGTTGAGGAGCTTCAGGAGCGTCGCTCCACGGAGTCTGCAATGCGGGCAGAGTTAGCAGCGGAGCGCGAGCAACTGGAGATGTGCCGCAGATGCATTGAGGAAAGCCTACGTGCAATGCCGAAATCACTTCTGCAGACGGATGGTGACGAGCTTCCGCAGCGGTGCGCGGCGGCGGCGGCACGGTTGCGGCAGCTGACTGGCGTTCTGAGTAGTGTGCAGGAGCGCATCGCTCTAGAGGGGCTCGACACGCACGCCAACGATGTTGTCGGGAACCTCGACGACATCCTCCGCACGCGGCAGCGGCAGAACGAGCAGGTAAAGGTGCTCGAGGCGAGCTCTGAGCGCGGCAAGGCACGGCTGCAGCAGCTGGAGCAGCAGCTCCAAGCGGCTGACACACGGGCAGAGGCCGCCGTTGCCTCACACGAGGAGGCCACGCGCGAGGCGCAGCAGCGCGCACGCGAGCAGCAGGCCGCGCTG
>NW_008827906.1:0-934 GCF_000691245.1 Trypanosoma grayi
CCTCCAGCGCCATCCACTCGGTTCGGAAAGTCGACCTGGCATCATCAAAAGCCTTGAGAAAATTCTCGTTCTTAGGCATGTTAAAAGACACCATGGAGTGTCGCAAAGAAACAAAACTGGCCTTTCCTCCATTTTCCAGGCAAATGGTCAGTTCCCCATCTTACAATGTGAGTATGCCCTCGGCGCAATCAACATGTGTACTGAAATTTTGTCTGTACTCAAACGAAAACGGGGTCCGTCCGCAATGTTCAACGAACGCCCTGAGAGCTGACAGGCTCGTCATCCACTCCACGTCCATGAGGGCCTGCTGGGAAGTAGTGGACAGCATTGTGATTGCTTGCTTCTGGCTTACCTTTCGTTTCAAAGTTACGCTTTGCGACGCTTTCCTTACGTAAGAGAAGACACGTATTATTTTAAGTTATAGGACCCACTCTCAGCAAGTAGGGTAAGGCTTGACCATTACTATCGCAGGCTCCAAAAAAAAAAAGAATAACCTGATTAAGCATAACCACACGCCCAGAACCGTAAAAGAAAGGACGCATCCCTCGCCACAGAAGCGCCAATAAGCCAAGAGGAAAACTGACACACCACTGCAGAGCAGCGAAGGGAAAAGCAATACATGGTGTGTTAGAAACGGTTTGCCCGCACAGACCCAGCCCCGGGACACTGGCGAAGGTTCCGTGACGCAAGAAGGGTGCTCACAAATTGGAAACGCCGAAGGCCGCAGGATGACATTCCTGCGGGCACGTTCCCCACTGACTTCGTATGTCCGAAATGCGGGCACCAGCGCCAAGGCAAACTTGGGGCCAAAAGGTGCCGCGTAGCCAGACGCAGGCGCAAGCATGACACCACAAAACGGAGCCAACGCACACAGTGCAATGAGGCAGACCTGCACTTACTGGGCTGCCGCGCGCTAAAACATCTCCGGCGCCAC
>NW_008827907.1:0-933 GCF_000691245.1 Trypanosoma grayi
CAGCAACAGATTAACACGTTGGAATCGCAGAAAGCCCAGTTGTTTGAGGAGAACAATCAGATGCAAGATCGGATTAATCAGATGCAGGCGTAGTTTAACCAAAAAGAGAAACAGGGACTTCCAGCGCAGCGGGCGACAACAGAGGTTGAAAAAGAATATTTTCCACAAGATGCCCACACGGTGACACATACCGCCAAGATGCGCGGGCATGCAGAACGGACGTTTACTGCGTTTGGGGGCTCAACCCCAGGTAGGGGTGCGAGAAATTCAAGAACTGAAGAACAAGTTCGTGGAAAAGGGTTTCCAACCAGAAGAAAATATCCGGACCTTCGAGGGTGCCTTGGGGTATTTATTGGGGACCTCCCCAGAACAGCTGCTGGCGGCTTGTCGAGGTCTTTTTCCCTTACCCATGAAGCCTGGATTTAACCTTTGCCAGGCGTGGGGAAACTTCGCGGCATGGATTTATGCTATCCGCCGCGAGGGCATGTCGGCCGAACTAGCACAATTGGGCAAAAGACTGTATTATCAGCTTCGGGCGGCTCAGGCGGCGAAGGAAACCCCGGAGTCAACATCCAAACCCTTGCCAATGCCATCGGGGATCCCAGAAAGGAGAACGACCCGAGTTTTCAGGCGGCTCAGAAAGCGAAGAAACATTCCTCCCCTCCTAGCTATGCGCGTTGTTTTCGATGTGGACGCGCAGGGCACTACAGGACAACTTGCTATGTGCAGGTGAAAAAGGCGCCGTTTAAGCCAAAAAACGATTATCGGCCATGGAAACAATGAACTCTGGGGCCTGGAAAGTATTGGAATCCTTGCCGGGTGCTTCGGGCACGGCCGGGCAACCGGGAAGAGGGCGTTTCGCCGCAGGATGGGCCCTACACGCCATTTCGCCATGCCAGGCCCCACGGGCGCCCCCCACTCGGGGGGGGGGGG
>NW_008827908.1:0-930 GCF_000691245.1 Trypanosoma grayi
GCACGAGTCCGACAGGCGCGAACTCACGGGACCGAAGGACGGCAACGACGCCGACGAGCGCTTGTTGCAGTTGGATGACGACGTGGAGGAGGAGGATAATGACGAGCCGCTGCGATCACGGCAGCGACTTGAGCAGCAGCGAAATGGGGACGGGCTTGGTGGCGCTTCGTTGTCAACCTTCCCACATGATGAGCCGCTGCTGCAGGCGCTGTGGGCGTTTCTCGTCAGCTGTGCGGAGGCAAATAGCAACAACAACAACAACAACAACAAAAGTAGCGGTGGCGGTAGCATGGAGAGTGGCCGTGGCGCAGAGCTCCTCCGGCAGCAGCGGTGCCACTGTGTTGTGGTGCCGCCCGCCCTCGCCACGCTGATGATCGCCTTTTCGCGACGCTCCATGTACGGCACCCTCACTGCGTAGTTTTTGGTGCCTGCGTGCGGCCTTCCACGTGGCGCCGATGGCGCAGCGGCGGGAGCGGGGGGCAAACACACCGCTTCTCGGAACGGGGGGTGGCGGGAGTAAATGAGAGATGAGAAGAGGGCACAATTAATTTAGAAAATACCTCTTTAGTTCCTCTTGGGTGCTGCGCGGTAAGACTGCATGCTCGGCAGCTCAGTGGAGTACGGCAGATGCAGCAGCTTTCGATATCTCTTTCATTTCCTTCTCACCCCACCCCCTCACTCACTCTCTTTCTCTCTCTCCTTATCTCACTCTTCACACTCCGCCCCCGAACGCATACATTTGAATACGTGTGTGTATGCCTGCCTGCGACGCCGCAGAATACGTTAGCAAAGCAAGACACTAGTGCGGAACGCCCAGCGACACATAGGAGCAGACACACCCCGGGTGCCATGCGGCGGTTCGACAACCTCGATGACCGCGTCGATGCGCTGCTGCGCCGCATCGCGAAGAGCGCCGAGCGTCGCGATCAC
>NW_008827909.1:0-927 GCF_000691245.1 Trypanosoma grayi
TATATAATGTCTTTGCCGGGTTTCTGTTATCTCCATTGTTATATCATTACAATGATGACTACGCGTATATGTATATATATCTATATCTATCTATATAGTCTTCTCTTTTCTTGTCGAGTGCTACGTCGCTGCTGGTGCTGTCCTGGTCTCCCTTTCACCGACACCGACACACATACATACATACAGCCATATACGTAGACTTACAAGGTCTTTTGTTGTCATTGGTAGGCTGTGCGTGTGCGTGTGCGTGTGTGTGTGTGTGTGCTGAAGTGGCAGCTGGTGCATGCCGCTGCCGCTTGCCATTATATAAACGTCTCAGCGTGCTTTACCCCATCTCTCCGCTCCGTATATGTCTTCCCCACTGGATAAACTCTTCTTAGCTCCTGTACCTATGGTTTCCCTTGCTTGTTTGTTTGCTTTTCGTCTCTTCTTTCCCTGTCCCCCGTTTTTTTTTTGTTGTGTGTTTCTTCGCCCTTTCTTCGTATTCCACATCTCATGTGCCACCGTCGGAATTATCATGATTTCTATCGCTTCTCTGATTGCAGAGAGAGAGAGAGAGAGAGAGAGCGAGAGTTTGCCAGCCCGGGGGAAAAAGGGAAGCGGTGATGGGCAGGCGGGGGAGGTGGCTCCCATAATTTGTTTCATATACACATACAAGTGCAAACGAAAACAAAATACAAACAAAAAAAAAGAAACTAAGCTCTGTTTTCAATTTCTACTCTCTTGAATGTTTAACAACACCGTAGTTTTTCTTTGGTGTTTGCTTCGGCGTAAGGCAAAGGATTGATGACGCAAGCATTTATATTAAGCAGTTTTCAGTGTTCTTTGATCCTGTTTACACTGTTGTTATTGATTTTATTGTTGCGTCTCGGTGCTTGTATACGTGCGCGTATGCTTCTCTGTTGGTCAGTGGCGGAGAGGGGGGGG
>NW_008827910.1:0-469 GCF_000691245.1 Trypanosoma grayi
CAGGGGGGAGTGAGGAGCCCCAAAGAAGTGTGTACAGAAAAAGTACTGATAAAACACAGTGATCTCATCAGGAGAAGCACAAGTGATATTTCTTCACTGGGGTGCGAGAGGAAACCCCAAGTACACAAGCATGGGGAAGTGCCTACTGTACAAGTTCTTTTGTTGCTGATTGTCTGTGCTCTGCGTTCTATTCGCTGCGTTTTGATTCTTTTTTGCGGAACCAAGACAAGCAGCTCCTAATAGAAGTTTTATCTATTCAAGCAATCGATGAACATGAGGCACATGAAAGGCAAATCGCAGTTGACACATCTACGGTGTTCCAATATACCAAAAAACATTGGCAGTTGCAGTCTCAACGATATGGGTCTCTCTGAACCTGTTTCAATACTGCGTCGAGGCAGAAGGAAGACGAGACTGCTGGCATCTATGGGGCTGCAGTTGAGAGACATCCAGGTGCTGTGTCTGGTAC
>NW_008827910.1:532-926 GCF_000691245.1 Trypanosoma grayi
CGAACTGCTTTCCCGGCGTAATACTCAGTCCTTCCAACATCCCATACACCTGCGAAGTTAAAAATGACCAAACACTGATTGGCTTGAACTTCTCCGCATCGTACTACAACCCAACCCTCAATCCTGGATGGCCGGCGACTCTTGTCAAGGGAACCAATACCATTACATTCGTGCCTATTTTGGGGGCGCCATCAGGACGTTGGGAATTGGTCATAACTAGGTTTGCTGCCGATATAAGCTCTTTCACTCCTATGACGACCAATAAGAGCATGGACTTCATGCTGATTGGTACGGTCCATGCGAATTTTGCTACACTCCATCCGTATTACGGTATGGTCGTCTCGTGGGCACCCAATCTCCCGAGTGGCACCATGGCTTCCGACTACATGCTGGT
>NW_008827911.1:0-326 GCF_000691245.1 Trypanosoma grayi
TGTTGCTACACCGCCGCCGCCGCCGCCGCCCCCCCAGCCGTCTTTGCCCCCTCTGGCCGCTTAATGTCATGCGAGAGTTCGACGGATTGGCACATGTGAAAACGCTCCGTCAACTCCACGCACTTTGGGTCCCAAAAGCCGCGGTCCTCTATACACGCCTGCGCCTCAGCGCGCATCCCCACACACTTCTCGATCTCCGTCTGCTCCCGCAGCTTCTCCTTGAACTTCTCCGGCACCTCCTCCCATGAGACCTGCCGCCCGTTGCCGATGGTGTACGGCTGCCCGCCGCCCTTCACAACAACCATGCCACGCCACACGCCCTAGGT
>NW_008827911.1:400-925 GCF_000691245.1 Trypanosoma grayi
TATATATATATATATATATGTGTGTGTGTGTGTCATCTTGGCGCGCAGCTTGGCACCAGCACATTGATAAAAAAAAAAAAACGCAGCACCAGTGTCTCTGACGCACATTTCGCGCTTCTTACAGATATATAAAGATATAGCAACAAACATTTGTGTTTCTCCTCTATTTCCAGACCCACCGCCCGCCTCCCGCCTCTCTCATTTTCCTGGTGTAACAACAGTGTGGTTGCGCACCCCCTCAAACCATTCTTCGTCTTGTGTCGTCTTTGTCGCACGCTGGCTGGGACGAAGGGGCCCTTGAAACAACAAAGAAACAAAAACGCTTGCTCCCACAGATGCCTAATACCTACAGACACAGGCATACGAAGAGAAAATAAGAGGCCACCGCAGCGCCATGTATTTGCCCATGGTTACTGCAGCAAATAGTCTTCTCACCTCTCCTTGTTTGCGCGTGTGGGTGTGGACGTGGGTGTGGGAGACAGGGTGTAGACGCCCTGCGGCCCGCACACACAAATACTCCCCCCC
>NW_008827912.1:0-925 GCF_000691245.1 Trypanosoma grayi
AAACGTCGACGAGGGGCGCGGCAAAGAGAGGAGCGAAGAAAACGGAAGTATTAAAGAGAAGCCCCACAAATATGAAGAAACAACAACAAAAAAAAAATTGGAGAAGCGTGGGGTGGGGGTGAGTAACAACGGCTGCAGAAGTGGCAGCTCTCGCTGCGGTGGCCCCTGCCTGTGTGTCGTGCCTCACGCTACCTCGTGTCCGCTCGCGTCTCTCTCTCTCTCTCTCTCTCTGTGCTCTCAGTGTCTAGTGAAGGGAAGCGGAAAGCCACTCTCTCTCTCTCTCACACACGCGCGCACACACACAGACAGACTTTTCATTCTGTGCCCTGTATCGGGCGGTGTGTTCGTTTTACAAAGTTTTCGAGGTCTCTCTTTCTCTCTCCGTGTGCTTCTCTGGCCTGCTGTTGAGAGACACGCGGGCCTCGGACTGCTGCAGCACTCACTGGTCCCCCGCAGACTTCTTCTCGCCCTCGCTTGGACGACGTGCGCGGGTAACTGCGGGTGCAAAGCCGGCGTGCGTGAAGCGGAAAGCCCCACCAACCAGCAGTACAAACATACATACATAGAGAGAGAGAGAAGGTTGTGGCACGAAGAATAGAAGCGGCACATTGTGTGTATACCAAACTAGTAGCGATGGAGTCGGATTCACTGTCCGTGCTTCAGCAGTTGGCGTCGAACCCGCAGCTCGTTGGTCAACTGCAAAACTTGCTGGCGCTCCTGTCACCGAGGCAGGACGGCGCCAATGCGGCTGCAGCGGCGGGAGTGACAGCAGCAACAACAACAACAGCAGCAACAACACCTGTTGCCAGCAGCTCCTCTACACTCTCGTCACCATCCGCGACGACAGGGGCGCTGGCGTCACCGGCACTCGCATCGGCTCCGCTGTCGTCGCTGCGCCCACAGAAGCAGCAGCAGCAGCAGCAGC
>NW_008827913.1:0-923 GCF_000691245.1 Trypanosoma grayi
GCCCGCGTCGCAGATGCTCGAAAAGTATCCAGGAGGGCCGCAACGGTGCTGACGTCACTCACCAATTTCTGAGAGCGCTCAAGTTCAGGGTAAATGCTGTTATGCACGTCTCCCAGCGCGTCCGTAGCTTTCCTCGCTAAGCCCGCCGCTTTTTGAGCATAAGCTAACGCCTTTGGACCGTCCACCTTAACCATTTGGGCGTTAGACACCACCTTCTGTGCGTATTCCTTTGCGGCCAGGATATCTCGGGACGCATCCGTCGCGCACTGCATCACAACCCCCGAGTGGCCCACCGCCAGTTGGGCATTCTGCTCCAGCGCATCGAATCGCTCCTTGATGGACGACACCCTCTCCACTGCCTGCTGTGCGCTGTCCACCGCAGCGGCCACGGCCAACATCGCTTTCTGTTCTGTGTCAGAGTTCGTCTCCACCGCATTGACTTTCTGAGCTGCTTCCGCCGCCTTGGCCTGGGCATCCGCGGCCTTCTTCGTTGCTTCGTCAGCAAGCGTAGCAGACTCGTTGACCCTCTGGAGTGCATCACGAGCAAAGCGAATCGTCTCCGCAGCTTCCGCACCGATTCTCTGCGCGAGCGCCTTTGCCGCCTCTGCACTCTCAGCCGCGGACTCACATAGCGGCACGGCACCACTGTAGTCTTTCGTTTTCATGCGTGACACAGCGTTGTTGATACTTTCTTCCGACTCTAGAGATTTCCTCTGTGAGTCGTCAATGGTGTTAAGGGACCCGCTGATTTTCGCCAGCAGTTCTTTCATCGATCGACTCGCCCCCTTGGCCTTTTCGAACGCATCCGTGGCGTAACCCGCGGCATCACTGGCGTCCTTCGCAGCAGCTTCCGCAGTATTCATGGCCTCGAAGTACGCAGTTATCTTCTTCTCCAGCGCCACCTGTGCCCTTCCTCCAGCGGC
>NW_008827914.1:0-921 GCF_000691245.1 Trypanosoma grayi
AAAAAAAAGCACGCAACAAGCAAACTCCGAATAAGCAGCTGAGAGAATCACTCAGGCCAACAGAGACTGGGTTGTAGTGGTGGCAACACTCACACACACACAAAGAAACCACGAAAAAAGGATAGCGCAAGCAAGACAGTAACAATGTAGCGCGCAGAAATCAGAAATCGACAGCCACAAAAGAAACACAACCCACAATTTGCTTTGTGCTGCTGCTTTTGTTGGGTAAGTGCACGAGTGTAGAGACAGAGAGAAATAAAAAACAAAGGGCGGTGGCTGTGGTGGTGATAGTGGTAGTGGTGGTGGTGGTGGTGGTGAAGTTTAGATATGTGCTGCCGCTGAGGAATCACACACGAGGACTACTGCTCTTCGCTTCCCGGTGGTCAGTAGCCGTCTGTACTCCTCCTCCTCTTCCTCCTCCTTGTTCCAAACAAAATACTCCCTCGTCTCCCCCTCCAAGAACAAAGCAAAAACCAAAAAAAAAAAANAAAAAAAAAAAAAGCCAACGACACCAACAACAGGTATGCCGCGAACTCTCCTGTGGGGAAAAACGCCTTCCCTCCCACTCCCTGCACGCCTGTTGGTTAAGTGAGTGAGTGAGTGAGTGGGTGGGTGTGTGTATGTACACAGCGACAAACCCCCCTCAAGTTGCGGAAAAATACACGATACGCCTACAGAAGACGCCCTTCTAAGCTTCTCCGCGAGCGCTTGTGTGTATGTGTCTGTGGCTGTTCTCTTCTCTGCGCCTCCACACCACTCACTGTGTGTGTGTGTGCCGCTGAACGAAGAGGAGCGGGTGCTAGCGAGTCAGCGGCTCTCTGAGCTCAGAAAACAAACCGACGCCTCCCACGAGTGAACGGGTATGAGAGCAAGCACGCGCAAGTGTTGGGTCGTGCGATGCCCCACGCCTCCTTTTTTTTT
>NW_008827915.1:0-919 GCF_000691245.1 Trypanosoma grayi
GTGTGTGTGTGTGAAGGGGTGAGGGACGGAATGCCAAGGGAGAAAAGAGCGGTTTTTTCCGCAAGGCTGGTAGGCAGCAATGGGCCGAGCAACGCCCATAAGTTTTGTACGGAGTTTCATCAACTCAAATCTTTTTTTGTTCACTTCCATGTGTGTGTGTTTTTTTTGTTACGTCGTCTGCACACACGTGTGTGTTCGCAGTGTTTCCGCGGTGTTCCCTCGCCCGCTGCGTTCACGTTCACCCAACCACTCTCTCGCATTCTGCCGCGATGGTAGCAAGACGCGGAGCCCGAGAATGAGTGACTGGTTAGATGATTGTTTGACTCATAAGTATCACAGCTTACCCTCTTACACTCCCTTTTTTGTATTGTTTTTTGTTGTTTTTTCTTTGTTTTGCTACACTCCGATTTCTTTTCGTTGTTTTCTGTACGCCGGGCATCTCTGTCTGTGCGTGTGTGTGTGTGTGCGGCTGCGTGTTGGCACAGCGCCGTGCACGCGTCCCACCCCCGCCCCACCCACGCAGAGCGATGACCACTGTATACATTCTGCGCATACGTAAATAAATATATTTATATATGGTGTTCCAAGATTCTTTTTTTGTATGTGTGTGTGTGTGTTTCTTACTTCTAGATGCAAGTGATGCTCCTTCGCCCTGCTACCTAACGCCGTGGGGGCCACCGCAGCGGCGGCGACGGCTGTGCGGTGGCGCACACAGAGATGTGTAGGCGAACGAGAGGTGTAACGATTTAGAGAGGAGAGAGTGTGAGGGAATAAATTTTAAAAAGAGGGACCAATAAGGTACTTGGTGGGGTTTAGCCCCACGGATCGTACGTGCGTGGGAGACTCAAAACATCTTCTTGCCGCAGTCGCTTTTTGTAAAGAAAGAATTGTTCAACACTCGTTTCGCTCCCTTTTTTTT
>NW_008827916.1:0-916 GCF_000691245.1 Trypanosoma grayi
TTACTTGGCCACGATGCTCATCACACAGCCGTCACTGCAAACAACGTCAGCAGAAGCAGCGGTGCATGCACCCACACAGGACTGACGCTGCTGTCTGCATTCTTTGTTTCTTTCAACTTGTCGACCGCAGCAGCAGCAGTGAGAGACTTGATGTCCGTGGTTTTACTAACACCAGTACTTGTGGAAGTTGGTCCTGATGCCCTCTGCGTTGCCTCTGTTCCGCTGCCGTTTTCACAAGCAGACTTTTTATCACCAGACAGATTAGCATTGAAGTCTGTCACCGTAAGAGTTCCATTTGCAGACGAATCATTTTTAATTTGTGCACCATCCAAACCGCCATTCGTGGTTTCGACTCTTTGAGAATCACCTGGTATCTGATTCTTTTTCGTTATCAACTTTTCTTGGATGACTGTTTGGTTTTGGAGTCGCTACATGGATTTTACCAAAGTCCGCGTTTTGATCTTGGCCTGTTCTTCCGCCTTGATGGTCCTTGGATGAGTTTTTAGATCCTTGTTCGTCCCGAGACTCTTCCGTGTGCAATTCTTGCGTTCGCTTGGTTTCATCTATTCCATGTTCGTCCCAACTCTACCCTCCGATGTGGTTGGTTTCAACAGCTTCTGTGTGTGTAACCGTATTCTGGAGATTCGTCACAAGCGACGTTCTATGCGTCAGAGGGTCTGAGACGGTGCTGTGAGTTTCACCAACTCCACCTTTGTGATCACCGGACTCGGTTTGCCCCGTGTGGTTTCAGTGGAGCCTCCACCGTCGGCACACAGTCCCCATTGTCTTTAGGAGCACCGTCGGTTCCCGTGTATTTTGCGTCAGCTTTTCTGCACTGCTGATTGCTTAGTGCGCCGCTCTCATACTTCGTTTCTGGAGATCTCCCGCAGTTCACAACAGCACATGTGCAAGATTC
>NW_008827917.1:0-915 GCF_000691245.1 Trypanosoma grayi
ATCGCTGCCGCGCTCCCGCTTGAGCCGCACCGAAACGGTGTCTGTCAGCGCGGCGAACAGCCGCTCCACCGCACCGTCGCCGCCACCAGGAACGGCTGCCGCTGCCGTCGCCGGTGACGTTGCCGCTGCTGCTGCTGCTGCTGTGGGAGTGCCGTATTTCCCGTACCCACGGATAAAGCGCGCACAACTCTCCCGCACAATCTGCAGCACGTCCGCGTACGTTGTGAAGCACTCGGGAATGCTGCACGCGTCCCCCGCCTGGGCGATAGAGACGACGGCTGCATCCTCAAATGCGACGGAAAGCAACGCAGGGGTGTCCCCCGTTGCGCGCGGTTGCTTGCAGTACACCTTGTGCGCACACACCGTCACCCGTACGCGCTGTTCCAGTGGGAGGCGATGCAGCAGCCCTGTGTCGTGGGACAGCAGCTCCTCGTCGTTGAGGAAGCGCTCATCCTGTGTGTCGCCAGCACCGTTCTTTGCACGCTTCTGGCCAACATCTGCTGCTGTTGCCGCTGTGGCCAACATGGACGGTATCGGCACCCGGCTAACGAACATCCACTGCGGGGTCACCTGCGTGTTGTGCACGTGTGGCACCGCGACGTACGCGTAGCGCGATGTGAGTGCAACGACGAGGCCGACAATCTCCATTCCGTGCACATCCACATGGAGAAGGCGTTTTTCGCACTGACGCCTGGCCGCATCCACAATGTCACCACGGCTGACGCTTTTGCTGCTGGTGTTCTTCACCGTGTGGCCGCCGCGGCCCTTTGCCTGTGCTCTCTCCACCTGGTGCCAGCTTCCCTCGTTGAAAATACGCGCCGTCAGCCACGCCGCCACCTTCCACCGCCGACGCACGTGCGCGGCATTGCCATCCTCAACCTTCTCCTCACTATTTTCCGCCACCGCATCCTGCTT
>NW_008827918.1:0-914 GCF_000691245.1 Trypanosoma grayi
ATGTAGCCGAGGAAAACAGCCTCACCGTAGTTACTCGCAATACCGATAAAGGTGACTCCAACCAACATCACAATGAAGGCGGCCACGTCCTTGTGGCCACCAATGTCCCACGCGAAGCTCACCAGCAACACCGCCGCGATTCCCATAACTGATGTCGCCGTCACACGAATGTTAAAGGACACTAATGGCAATAAGAAGGCATTTACGATACGCGAGATAATACCAAAAAACACATTGGCCCACGTGATCAGAGCAACGTACTTCGTCATGTTGTAGCTTTCGGCGATTCCAGAAGAAACACTGTCGCCAGCGGAATGTGGAAGTTGTTAATCAGGCACAGCCAATACGAACAAAGGCCACTCCGGACAGGATGACTTGCGCAGCCCATTGCAACTGCCACTGTGACCACAGAATGACCGCAGCACTTATCCCATTGTGGCTCCTAAACGAAATAAATCAGTTGCCTGGAGGCAAGAGAAGAGGGACAAAGATGCATATCGTAAAAGGCAGCGATCAGTGTTTTCGTTGCGTAAAACGCAGCATAGCACCAAAACGAAGAACAAATTGCAACCCCACTCCATTCAACCACCACTACTTTCTTCCTTCCATCAATGAAATGATCCTTTTCATGGTTTTAACTCATGGCTAGTGCAATAGGACTCCCTCATTGCCTCCCCCAATAAAGTCACGTCTTTCCAGCACACACTGAGCCCACTTTCACATATACTAAGAGCTTTTTAACTCATCGCCTCGCGCTAACTGCACCCGTCTTCCTTCAGCACCACCAGCGTGAAGAATAAATCGAGAAGGGTGCCAACAGTAGTACCAATTGTGGCATACAAAGCGCCAATGTTCATGGCCAAGTTGCGTTTCTCTCTCCACACGCCTGCGATGTAGCGGCACGCCGCACGAGC
>NW_008827919.1:0-912 GCF_000691245.1 Trypanosoma grayi
CACCTGCAGCACCAATATCGAATCAGACAATCGATGAACATGAGGCACATGACAGAGAAAACGCAATTGGCACATCTGCGGTATTCCAAGATGCCAAAGAGCATTGACAACTGCAGTCTCGGTGCCATGGGCCTCTGTGAACCTGTTTCAGTCCTGCGTCGGGGCAGAAGGAAGACGAGACTGCTGGCATCTATGGGACTGCAGCTGAGAGACATTCAGGTGTTGTTTCTGGTACTGATGCTTGTGATTGAACCGTTTCTTCGCTGTGCCGCTGCGGCTGGTGGCATGGTCCCCCGAACGAGAATGGCCACGCCTGCAGCCGACGACGATCCCTCGGTGACACTCACGAACTGCTTTCCCAGCGTTGTACTCAATCCTTCCAACATCCCATACACCTGCGAAGTTAACGATGCCCAAACACTGATTGACTTGAACCTCTCCGCCTCGTACTACACCCCAATAGGTCTCATTCCTGGCTGGCCGGCGCCTCTTGATGCGGGAACCAATAAAATTACATTCATGCCTATTTGGGGGGCGCCTTCAGGACGTTGGGAATTGGCCTTAACACGTATTTCTGTTGATGGAAGCTCTTACACTCCTCTGACGACCAATAAGAGCATGGACTTCATGCTGATTACTGCGACCCATGCGGATTTTGCTACACTCCATCCGTATTANTGCCCAAACACTGAGTGGCTTGAACCTCTACGCCTCGTACTACACCTCAGTTCTCAATCCTGGATGGCCGGCGACTCTGGACGAGAAAACCAATAAAATTACATTTGTGCCTATTACTGGGGCACCTTCAGGACGTTGGGAATTGGCCATCACGCGGCTTTCTGTTGATGGATTCTCTTACATTCCTCGGACGACCAATAAGAGCATGGACTTCATGGTGATTACTGCGACTCG
>NW_008827920.1:0-911 GCF_000691245.1 Trypanosoma grayi
GTGCGGGGTCCGTGGCGTCTGGCGGAGAAGTGTGTGACTCGTGGGAGCCGTCAACGGCAGGAGCATCCTCGTGTTCTCCTTGCGGTGTTGTGGCGACTACCTTCTCCCCCTCCTTATCGCCGCCATACAACTTCTCCTTCAGCTGCCGCAGCGCACCCTCCGCTTGCGTCAACGCGTTCTGAGCCGCCGCCCTAGCCGCAGTGGCCGCCTCCACCGCAGCCGCGGCGTCCTTCGCCGCAGCCGTCACCTCAGTGACCACTGCAGCAGCCACGGCTAATGCGGCGTCAGCGGCATCCGTCACGCTTATGCTTTCCAACAAAACCGCCTCGAAGTCACTCAAAGTCTTATTGGCCGCCCCCGTTAACGTCAGACGCTTTTGTGTAGTTGCCGCTGCGCTTTCTTCGCCACTCACTTCTTTTTCAACCGTCCAGGCATCCTGAAGACTCCAAACAGTCCCTATTGAGACCGAAAGACGGCTCATCAAGGCTGCAATATTTCTCACCGCAGTCTGCGATTGCACAGCCGCGGTGATTCCCTTCGCCGCAATGTCATTGATCTTACGAACGGCATCCAATACCGCCGTCGCTCCTGCTGCCGCATTTTCGAGGGCCTCGCTGGCTTTCTCCGCCGCTGCTCTTGCCTGCTGCACTGGCGCATCTGCACTCCTCACTGCCGCAATTGTTTTATCCACCAAGGCTTTAAGTGATGACGTCGCAAGCGATGCATTGTCCTGTACAGATTTAACCAGCTTCTTTGCCTCTTCTTTCATATTGTCTGCAACAGAGGGGATTTGCTCTCCCACATCACTCTGCTTGGGAGGCAGCAATTTCTTCTTCAGTGCTTCAACTGATGTATGCATCGGCTCCACTGCCTCTCTAATGGTGTTCCACAGCGTCACGTCCACCGCACCC
>NW_008827921.1:0-911 GCF_000691245.1 Trypanosoma grayi
TCGTCGGAATTAGAAGATATAATGCTTCTCGTTGTATTCGTCCAATAGCTTCCGCTTGAATCCGCCGAGGAAACTGAACCTCCATCCATCACCTCCTGCATATTTATTGGGTCCACGTGACGCTGCACTGTGTTGCCTAATCGTTCAAGAACAGGCACCTGGGCTGCACCATCGTCTTGGGGAGGAACAGTCGGGGGCGGGGAAGTGTCGGCAGCGACAGTTGTCAGGGGATTTGATTTCTTCTGTTCAGGGTGAGGCACCGTCGGCGAGGGTGGTGTGCCAGAGTCCAGTGACTCCCTTCTGTTCTTTCGTCGCTGATGCAACACATACACCACAGCGGCAACCAGAACACTCAACAAAACGATGCCGGCAATGACAATCCCGGCGATGACTCCACCAGACATTCCTGTGGTCGACTCACCATAATCCTCCGACGAATCCTTTGACAAATCGAACATCTGTGTGTAGGTGTGTCCTCCGATTGTCACGTTGGCTGCGATGAAGCAGAACCTCACATCCTTAACAAGCATTCCCCTGCTGGTGAGATCCATAGACACAGATAATGAATTTGGGAACTCACTCTTCTCACACACACGAGGCCCCGCAGAGACGGAATCACATGTTTCATCCTGTGGCACAGCGCACACCGTGTACGGCTCTCTGCGCCACTCGAAGTCACCGCCACTAACACCAATCGTAGCAGTGTTCCTGGCTCTGTCAGCAGTTATCTTGAAGGCAAACGGTTTCTCCAGCACCGTCACCGGCAGCGCAGCGGGAGCAGTGTACTCTCCATCACCACCATCATCGACACACACAGCGTACACGCCAGCTTCTGTTAATAGCACACGGTCGTCGTTCAGGTACACACGCGACGAGCTGGAGGTGTTCACACACGCATCACGGTGCACCAC
>NW_008827922.1:0-910 GCF_000691245.1 Trypanosoma grayi
CGCTCTTCGTCGTGCATGTCCTGCGCCAGCTCACGCGCCCGCTCGTTCATCTGATCAAGGATCTCCTCCAGCTTCCCCTCGTTTCCTTCGTTCATGCACAGATCTCTGTAATTCCCCTCCAGTGTAGTGAAGCGCTCATCATTGTCGAGCGGAAGCCTTTTCAGGGGCACACCCAACGGCCGCTGATCCAGCAGGCCACGAATCTTGTTTTTAATACCTCTAGCAAGTTCCGCCGCGCGGTCTTTTATCTGTTCCTCAACATCCATGATCGCCTTTGCATTGCTGAGGGGATCATTACTTTTCAGTGCGGCGTGCTTTGACTCCAGTCTGGAAAACTCCGGGTCGTCGTCAAGANAAGAACATACGGTCCTGACGGACGGCTTCAGCAGCCATCTCTTCGGCACGTTGGTTCAATGCATGTTCCACCTCGGCAATCCGCGATGCGTTTATTTTGGGGTCGTGGCACAAATGAGCACGCTCCACCTCCAGGGAACAGAACTGTGGATCAGCGTCAAGGGACAGCTTTGTCACAGGAATCCCTCGGTAGTCGCATTGCATGTATAGTGGACGCTCAGCCACGTTCATCGCTTTCGCCATTTCGTGCGCACGCTCATTCAACCGTGCCTCAAGGGAGGCGATAGATTCCTCATCACCCTCTTTTTTTCTTAGCTGGCGTAGATCATTCTCCAAGGAATGAAACACTTCGTCTGTATTGAGCGGCAGCTGCGACAGGTAACGACCCTCTGGCGCTTGATCAAGAAAGGCCCGCTCCGCGGCGTGTATTTCTCTTGCCAACTTGTGTGCACACTCATTCATTCTATCCTCGAGGGCATTAATCTTGCTCGCATTGGCCGCAGCGTTCCGCAAAAGTGCCATGCGCTCTTTTGCCATTTCTGCGAATGCAGCATCT
>NW_008827923.1:0-910 GCF_000691245.1 Trypanosoma grayi
GGGGGGGGAGAAAGTGCGTTAACGGATTGTAACAATTGCTGTAGGGCTGCTCCGGCACGCCCTCAGCCTCCCTTTCTGGGCGTGGAGCAAAGCATGCCACACCGGACGGTGCGGGAGGCGCCGGTGGGCACGAAAAAAACGTGCAGCGCAAAAGGCCTATGTCATGACGGTCCCACCACGCGATGTGTGTAAATTAGGGGGAATAGGGGAGAGACTGTGCTTCTTTATCGTGTTGCTCTCTGTAGTTGTGGATAGGCCCCAAAAGTAAAGAAGGTGCTCTTTGGTCTGCATCACATGAGTTTAGTATCTGCTAAGTTTTGGTTTCGTTTTCTCGCTGGTGCGCTTATTGTCTGTGTGGTTACGTTTACGCTGGAATGTGGAATCAACCCACCGTGTGAGTGACGGATGGATGCCTGTTGCAACTATTCATGGGGTTTGTTTTAGAAATTATGGGAATAAAAGATGTTTTCGTTTGTTTTCTTCCCTGGGTCGTTCTATTTGCATGGTGTGGATGTCCTGTTATATTATTATTATTATTATTATTATTATTATTGTCTCTCTCTTGAATGATACCTCAGCGGGAGGTTGTGGGACAGCGTTAGAGAATGAGCTTTAAACCGTTCGCTCTGCGTGGAGTGGTGGTGCACGGTCACGGTCGAGGCGGCACGAAGCTTGGATTTCCCACGGCCAACGTGCAACTCACCGATCACGTCACAGAGGAGCTGAAGCGGTACACCAATCTCGTTGTCTATGGCTGGGGATGCGTCATGGAGTCGGGGGAGGAAAGCGAAAACAGTGGCACAAGCAAAGGGCCATACCCGATTGCCATGTCAATTGGCTTTAACCCGCATTTTCATGATAAGGCACTCACGGCAGAAGTACACTTCTTGCATGAGTTTGGCCAAGATTT
>NW_008827924.1:0-910 GCF_000691245.1 Trypanosoma grayi
ATTTATTTATTATATGCTGTGCGCTGCGTCCTCGTCACGCCGCGTGTTGCTGCTGCCGATCGAAAAAAAAAACAAAAACGGACTCGAATTCACGGACTACCACCCTGCAGACTTCGCGAATGAAACCGAAACGCCCACGCCCTTCTGTATTCCTTTGCCGCTAATCCCCCCTTCGCCTTCACCACTGTGGGTGGCGCGCATGGATGACACAAAAGCAACAGCAAAGAACCCAAAACACAAGAAGAAAAAAAGGCAATGCGGCACGATGGACAACCAAGAGGTGGAAACCAAAAAACAAAACAAAAATCGCCGAGGCATCCGGTACGCCAGCACGCAGAGACTCTTCTTTATAAGTGACGGGCGTGGCAACGAAGCGGCCAGGCAGACAACAACAAGAACAACCACAACCACAACAAAAAAAAGAGTCATGTATGTCCCCCAGCCCCACCCCACATCCAAGTAACGATCATGTGCGGCGCTGCGTCATGTCTTGCTGCTGCCAACGCTCCACGTTCTGCCTGAAATCAACGACGAACTCGTCAAAATCGTGGCGCCGCATGTCCTTCTTTGCCATGACGCTCTCGTANACGTTCTGCCTGAAATCAACGACGAACTCGTCAAAATCGTGGCGCCGCATGTCCTTCTTTGCCATGACGCTCTCGTACATGTGTGTCTTGCATGCAAATGTCTCAATGATACTACCAAGCACAAACCCAACCAGAAAGAGCCCTGCCATTCGCACTGGGTACGGGTACGTGCGATAGCGCTGCAGGAAACGGCGGCTCGCAGTGCCCCCGCGCAGGAACGGGTCCTCCTTCTGCCGCGTCGCCCGCACAAAGACGCCGTCCGTGCGTGCCATATCCCTTCTCTCGGTGCCCGCGTGCGTCGTGACCCCCCCCCCAAAAAAAAA
>NW_008827925.1:0-906 GCF_000691245.1 Trypanosoma grayi
TGCTGCACGTCTCTGTGCGTGGCTGCTGCTGGTGGAGTTCAATCGTCACTTACGACTGATAACGCCGAGTTAACACTGACGGAGACAGTGAAGGCGAGCAGCTGTGCAGCGCCGACGACATCATCGAAAGGGAAGCCCAAGAAGGTTACCATTACCACTAAAGCGACTTTGAAGAAAAAGAGTAACCAAGAAGAGATGAAAGAAGTTACCAAAACACCAAATACGGAACTTGACGTTTCCGAGGGTTACAACTTGTCGCTGGGTCACACGTTGGTTGTTGAGACTAAGAAAAAAGGTGAAAGTGCGCAACTCACACCTGGCAGCCCCGTTACGTACGTTGTCAGTGTTACAACCACTACTGCGGGCTACGCCCCTACGGAAATCACAACGAAAGAGGATCGTGAGGTGAGTGTTCCCGTCGGACACGACGTGAATATTGCCTATGAGCTTGCAGCAACATGCATCCCTACCCCTGGAACCAATCTACCTCTCCCGCCTAAAAAGGACAAAGCCACCAAACAAATAACGGACATACCGGAGGATGAGGCAAAAGCTCTATCTGAGAAAGCAAGCAACCCAGAGCCTAACCCCACAACCACTACCACCACCACTGGTGGAAAGCCAAATGATGAAACCAATTCTGGTGAAAGTAGCAGTGCTGTAAGCAAAGACCTCCCCGCTCCATCTTCCAGCGCGAAGGACGGCACAGAAACCGACAACTCCGTCCCAGTGAGTGACGCCGATCACACTGTGTCCACAGCCACACCTCAATCAGGGACCACCACCGAAGGGGCACCCAACGCTGACGCCGGTACGTCCACCTCTGCGGGAGAGGGCGCGAAGCTTCCTGACCGCAACACCGACGCCAGCAGCAGCAGCACTGCGTGGGTGCGTGCCCCACTGTTG
>NW_008827926.1:0-901 GCF_000691245.1 Trypanosoma grayi
GTTTTGTCCTCAACGGCCTTCCCCGCCAGAACCGACGCCAACCATACAGGTCCAGGAGTAGTCCTCTCTCCCCCTCTCAGCTTCGCCACTCCTCTATATTTTTGTTGATCTCACGCCGAATGTGCTTCCCCCCTGTGGGAGCTAAGACCAATGGGGCGGGTAGGCTTTCCAGGCCGAGTTGAGAGCACCGAGCCGACCGATTCTCCAGCGCATGTTTTTCACCGGACCGGCAAAACGAAACAGAGAACAAAATACGAAAAGCAACAAAACACAAATCAAAACTACCAAAAACAACAAAGTACATAACAAAACAAAGGGACCTCCTTCCACATAGGAATTAAGCAATAACGAACGTGCTCTACGATGGTGTCTGATGGAGCGGAGCCGTCGACAAGAGTGGTGAAGACACGAGGGGAAAAAAAAATTAAACCGTTCCAGAGCCTTGGATTTGTGTTGGCTCCGGATCCAGCGCAGCGAGCGAGTATTCACACCTACCTGTTGGAACGGAAACCTTCTTTCATCGTTCTAATTGGCCACCGGCGTGTTATGGGTACGTCGCAAAATGCTATGCCCTTCAAAAAGGTGTCCCCCATCCTGCCCTCTGTCCGGATAGGCCAATGGAGACAAACCACAGTTGCTGACCCCGTCCAAAATATGTCGTCAAGTGTGCCGAATTGTTTACCAGGGCGACCCAAGGCCCTTTGTAGCGAGCTGCGCAGCCCAATAACCATAGAGGGTCTGCGTGTTTCCCCAACTGAGCCAACAGCCGAAGGTCGAGATCGTGTTCGATCACCGCTGCAGCTGCATGCGCCAGTGCCCCTCTTTTTATGGAATGCGCTGTTCTGCTGGACGGGGGGGGTCGGTTTTCCACGCCTGTTGTAGTTAGCGTTGTGGGCCGTTT
>NW_008827927.1:0-899 GCF_000691245.1 Trypanosoma grayi
GGCCAAATGATGTACGGGGAACATGCATGAATTCCGGCCTATAAAGTTGAACGCCCCTCCCGAAAACCACCATTTTGGAATATTGAGGCACAATTTATAAAATTTTATTGGTATCACACCCCACCACCCTACACTACCACAACCACAACCCCTACACTACCCCAAACCCACCAACCCCGACCCAACCCAAAACATGAACATAAACCCTCATAGCCATAACATCAAGATACAACCCACCCCAAAACAACAACAACCACACCACCCAAAGTGTAACCACCCCTAAATAATAAATAGAAGAATAACAATACAATACAAATAATCAATATCTATAACTTTTACTAATACTTTCTGAATCCATTTAATTCATTGATAAATACGTTATATAATTATTACAGATTAACATAAATATAAAATATAATACATTAAAATTATTTACAACAGCTCCGAATTAATACTATATTACACCAACCCCAATCGAAACCCCTCTCCCTGAAAATAGGCTATTTTTGGCCAAATGATGTACGGGGATCCTGTATGAATTTCCGGCCATAAAGTTGAACGCCCCTCCCGAAAACCCACATTTTGGGATTTTAAGCTCCTCTCAGAACTAAATTTTAATAAATTACAATTACAATCACATTTTAATTAACTTTCATTTTATCAATAACAACACTTCACACCATCTATTTGTTGATCGATATACAATAATAAACAATAAATACAAACTTTAAAATATATCAAATAAAGAATTATTACACCACAGTACAAAATAGTACCATTGTTACTATATTACACCAACCCCAATCGAAACCCCTCCCCCTGAAAATAGCCCATTTTTGGCCAAATGATGTACGGGGATCCTGTATGAATTTCCGGCCATAAAGTTGAACGCCCCTCCC
>NW_008827928.1:0-897 GCF_000691245.1 Trypanosoma grayi
AATGGGGAAGGCCAGCAGCAACGATGGGGAGGTGTAGAGGTGCGCGAGGGAGGGAAACACACCTGCACGCGTATATCTTGTTATGTGTGTCTTAATACGTTTACATGCTTGCGAGAAAAGAGAGAGAGAGAGAGAGAGAAAAAAAAAACAAGGCAAAATGAGAGAAATATAAGTGATGTGCTGATTGGGTTAAATAGTGGAAGAGACTAGGCGTTAAGAGATCTCCCCGCAGGTCAACAAGAGAAGAAAAAAAGTGGGGTGCAAGGGGCAAATACCTTATATATATATATATATGTATCACAGCAACCAACAAAGTAGAAAAGAGCAATGGATAACAAGTAGACGTCAAGGCGTGTTTCATTACTTCGCAGCCCCACCTCCTCTTATGTTTTTGTGTGTGCTTTTCTTTCTTTCTGTCTTTCTTTCTTTTTGGTTCATCCATCCATTTCCTCCTTCCCTTCCGTGCCACCCTTCACTCAGTGTAAAGAGAGAGAGAGAAAGAGGAATAAAGAGAAGAGGATCTCCACTGCTCTCTGGGAATGGCATGTGCGTGTATGTATGTATGTTCTGCGCGCCCATCCGCCCCTCTCCATTCCACCACCCCAGCATTTGATAAGTAATTCACGAGATGCCTAGGTGAGCCAGGAATGGCGAGGTGTGAGAAGTGCAGTGGGCATATTCTTTTGCGTTGCTAACTGTGTGACAGGCCCCCGTGCGAGTCCGTGGAGAAAGGAAAAGGAAGAAAGGGGAGACAGGGGAGGCTCATCTCAATATTATCTGCTTAGCCAGTTTCACGGCCATGCGGCGCGGGAAGGTGCACAAGGCACAGCTCATCACACGCGTTTTGGTCAACCTTTCTTTAGTTTTCTTTCGCTCTTTCTTTACTGTTTTTTTTTT
>NW_008827929.1:0-897 GCF_000691245.1 Trypanosoma grayi
CCGCCCCACAGACGCCGCGGGGATTCGCCCGCCGCTGTTGTCTCCATGCGGCGGGCGAGTGCGTCATCCGGGGAGTCGCGCACCCCTAAGAGGAACGGGCCGCGGGTACCCACTTTCTTCACCTGCATGCGCAGGTACTTGAAGAACTTGTGCACCTCCAACGCGTAGACGCGCTGCATGCTGGTGCGGTAGCGGCGCAGCACGGCGGTAAAGCCCTCCAGGTCGATGTGCGACAGCGCAGTTATCATGTCGCGTATGTTCTTCAGCTGCGCGTTAAGCTCGACGTGTTGGCGCCACACAAGTCGTCCCTTGCCGCTGTAGCGTGTGCGATCTGCGAGGTACGCCGCCTCGTGCCTGCTGATCACGGCGAGGATGTACGCCTTGGAGCGGTGAGCGATCATGCGGCGCTGCTCCGTGAAGAAGGCGCGGCGCTCAGCGACGGCGGCGATGGGGTAGTCCTCCACAAGCTTCGCGTTGTGCAGTAGTGCGTGCATCTGCTTCATTGCATCCGACAGCACCTGCGCGTTGTTTCCCTCCGCGAAGAAGTTGACGAGCTCGTCGTCGCGTGTGCTGCGAAGACGCAGGAGCAGCGGAACGGTCTGCGGCGGGAGACTCAGTTGGCTACACAAACCGTCGAGCTGCTCGTGCAGCTTCTGCAGGTTGCGCTGCTTGCGCTGCAGGGTGTTGTTCTCGTGCTCGATGCGCTGCAGCTGCGGCTTCTTGGAGAGAATGTGGCGCGAGTACTGCGCGATGCGGCCTTCGAGCTCCTCCACGTCGCTGACGAGGCCTGCGATGCGGCCGCGCACCGCCTCCCACTCACCGGCGGCTGTGACAAGCACATCGACCGCCGCGAGCTCTGCCGCCTTCTGCCGCGCCGACAGCAGCCGCTCGGTGCTG
>NW_008827930.1:0-893 GCF_000691245.1 Trypanosoma grayi
GAAATTCATACAGGATCCCCGTACATCATTTGGCCAAAAATAGCCTATTTTCGGGGAGAGGGGTTTCGATTGGGGTTGGTGTAATATAGTACTGGTACATTTCTGGGTACTTTATTTATTAAATATGTCTTTAATTATAGTTTAGATTTTAATGTATATGATCATAAAACAAAACACTACTAATACTAATAGATATATAGTGGAATAAAGATATAGTTTAATTTTAATTCGATTTAGTATATATTATTATTTAAATTAGATTATGTGGCTATTGTATTGGTGTCTGTGTCCTCGAAAAATGACAAAACATGGTTTTCGGGAGGGGCGTTCAACTTTATGGCCCGAAATTCATACAGGATCCCCGTACATCATTTGGCCAAAAATAGCCTATTTTCGGGGAGAGGGGTTTCGATTGGGGTTGGTGTAATATAATAACGATGGTGTACATTTTAATTAATTTGATAATTATATATGATTCTATTATCTTTAAGATTACTTTATATAAAACGACGCACATATCGAATAAGATTGTATAGATAAGATATAGATTTTAATTTAGATTTGGATATTATTATTTATTATTTGTATCTTGTCCTACCTTTACTCCGGTTGTCTGGGTATCTGTGAAAATTTGTATTTGTGATTTTATTATTATAGTTTTATTATCTGATATATATCTTAACCAACAAAAGGATACTGTTTATAAGTTAATGAATTTATATGATCTTAATTATTACTTATTTACGAATTAAAATTATTATTTAGGTTGGGTTTGGTGGTGATTTGTTAAATCTTAATATTCTAATTTTACCAAAATGTGGGTTTTCGGGAGGGGCGTTCAACTTTATAGGCCGGAATTCATGCATGTTCCCCGTACATCATTTGGCCAAAAA
>NW_008827931.1:0-893 GCF_000691245.1 Trypanosoma grayi
CGGCGCCGGAGTGCTGCAGCATGACGGACGGCGGCCAGCTGCTCGTGGCGAGCGCCGCCAACGACCAGGTGGCGGTGTTCGGCAGCGAGACGGTGTTTTCGCCATCTGTGCGCACCTCGGCGTCGCTGCCGGTGTTCGACCCGACGCTCTTCGGCGCGGTGCACTTCGCGGAGGTGGAGGGGCGCAAGCGGCTGCTGCTCGCCCACCGCAGCTACGCCGTCGTGCTAACGCAGAGCGACACGCGGGCTGAGAAGTTCACGCTGCAGTGCTACGACCTCGAGAACCGCCTGCGGTGCCTGAGCCGCTCGCAGGAGAGCAGCTGCACGAGCCCTGCGTGGGTGATCGCCGACGCCGGCGACATCCTCGTCGTCTGCCAGGAGGCGCGCCACGACGCGTACGTCGCGCAACGTGTGCTGCGTCTCACCGAGACGGAGCTGCAGGCGCGGCTTGAGCAGCTGTTCCATAAGGAGTGCTACGATGTGGCGAAGCGCCTCGCCCGCCGCCTGCCCGCGACGGACGCGACGCAGCAGATGGGCATCCAGAAGAAGTACGGCGACTACCTCGTCAGCAAGGCGAAGTACGCGGAGGCCATCGACCAGTACATCGAGGCCATCGGCTTCCTCGAGCCGTCGTACGTCATCCGCATCTTCATCAATGGGCAGCACACAGCGCACCTCACGCGGTACCTAGAGGAGCTGCACCACAAGCGCCACGGCAGCATCGCCAACCGAAGCCACACAACACTGCTGCTTAACTGCTACATCAAACTCCGCGACGAAGCGAAGCTGTCGGCATTCATTCATCGTGACGACATACGATTCGACGCACACAATGCGATTGGCGTCTGCCGAGAGGCGGGCTACTACGACGCCGCGCTGTACCTCGCAGAGAAG
>NW_008827932.1:0-892 GCF_000691245.1 Trypanosoma grayi
GTCGCCAGCGCAGCCGCCGCAGCGATAGTCCGGATCGCCGGCGTCGTCGCCACAGCCGAAGCTACAGCAGCCGCTCCAGCTCTAGCCGTCGCAGCAGCAGCGACAGCGGCGACAGTCGCGATTACAGGCGCCGTGATCGTCACCGCCGCCGCGATCGCAGCCGCAGCCGCAGCCGCAGTTATAGTAGCCGTTCCCGTTCCAGCAGCCACAGTTATCGCCGACGCCGCGACTAGAGAAGCGAGGAGAATGGGGGAGAGGAGAAGAAGAAGGTAGGTGGTGGAGTGAAGTGCGTCACAGAGAGTTGTACGGACAGAAAGCCACTGAGGCCGTCGCCGCAGCACTCTTTATATTCTGCAAGTACACTGGTGCGCTTTCGTTTGCTATTTGCGTGTGATGCGGGAGTTGGGAGATGAGAGATGACGCCAATACAGAGGAGGGATGGTGCAAGAGACAGGTGGTGCCGTTGTACGCATCAGCAAACCTACCGAATGACACGTCACGTGTGGATGTGAAGAATTGAGGTTCTGTCAAGAGATTGAGGGGGAGGCAGCGACGATACAGAGGCAAGAAAGGTAAGGAGAAGGTGAGGGAATTATATAAACGTCAAAGAAAGCGATGCACCGAGGTAAGACGCTAACTTAATTGGACCCCTCCATGTTAAATGCGGCTTAGTAAAGAGAGGAACGAAAAGAATGGGAGACAAAGAGTGGGTGGGCGTGGCAACACTGTGTTTGGGCTGAAGGACGACAAGAAAAGATCTAAGAGAGAGAGAGAGAGAGAGAGAGAGAGAGAAAGAGGGAGAGAGAGTTACGAGGCGCGCGAGCAGAGTGCCACACACACACACACACACATACTCTCTCTCCCTCTTTCTCTCATGCACTTCCTTTTATTC
>NW_008827933.1:0-890 GCF_000691245.1 Trypanosoma grayi
ATATATATATATATGTGTGTGTGAGCGTGTGGATACGAGTGTGCGGCGGTTGCTGCTCGTGTCTTTTTTTGTTTCAACCTGAATTTTTTTTTCTTCTGTTTACGCCGCACCCCTCTGTTTGTTTTCTTGTCTGATTTGTTTGCTTCATCCTTTTTTTCCCCCTTTCTACTCGACACTCATTCACGAGTAGGCCCGCCCTGCCAATCCAGTGTGCTTCTTGTATGTCTGCCCCTCCGCTTACGACGAATGCACCAACGCAAGACACGGCTGAGATATATAAGGAGAAATGGTTGTTTCATTCGGTTGTCCTTCCCCCATTTTCATTTTTCTCTTCACCTCCATTTTCCTTCGGTGTTTTTGCTCTTTGTTTTTTTGTTGTTTTCTTTTGGATGCTTGGTTCCTTCTCTCTCTCTCTCTATATATATATATATATATTTCTCTGATCGGGGGGCATTCATACAACGCACAGCATTCCTTGGCCCGTTTCCGTTTGATTTGCGTTGTGTGTTTCTGTTTTGTTTTGTTTTTCGCTTCCTGTTGTGGTTGTTGTTTTCTTCTGTGCTTTCTGTTGCTGTGCCGCCCGTTAATCAACCCTGCTGTCTGTCTGCGCGCGGCGCCCGCGTGAGGAGAGTGAGTGAGTGAGAGAGCTGCCTGCCGCATGTGAGGTGCGTAGCCGGCGCTCGTCGAAGCACTTTCGCCGTCACAGTGGAAATAGGCTTTCAGTGTCGTACCTCTGCGCGCATCTGTTTAGGCCACCCCTCTGGGCGTGTTTTCTTTTGTTGGTTTGGTTCTTTCTTCAGTGTTCTGCCCCTTTTTTTTTTTGTTTTCGTCGTGTTGTTTTTTTTTGGGTGGGAGATCCTCACTTGTTGTCGCTCCGTGATTTTTTTTTT
>NW_008827934.1:0-890 GCF_000691245.1 Trypanosoma grayi
CCGCCCGCTGTGCGCCGTCGCGCGAGAGGCAGACGAGATTCAGCACCGCTAGCGCCGCCCACGCGCGCCCCTTCGCGCTCAGGCGGGACGACATGGCGAGAGTCCCTAGCGCCAGCTCCACCGCGCCCTGCTCGACCAGCACGTCAGCGATACTGCCGTCGCTGCTGCTGTCGTTGCTTCGGTCAGTGTGGGCGTCGCCGCCGCACGGCTGCGCTGGAGCACCGGAGGAAGCAAGCTGGCACATGTTGGCGATGCAGCGGCAACACCGCTCACGCACCAGTCCATCATTCACGTGCGTTGCCATTATCTGCAGCAACAAGTGGGGCGACGCCGCTTAAGCGGCGTTCTCGGCCCCATTGTTGTTGTTGTTGTTGCTGGGAGTAGTAGTAGTAGTAGTAGTAGTAGAAGTAGTGGTACTGACGGGCGTTGTACACGCCTTGAACGCCGCGATCGTGGCGGACTCCTCGTCAGTGGCGTCCAACGACAACAACCGACCGAGTGCCGCGTGCGTAACTGCTGCGTCCCCGCGGCGGTGGTGCTGCGCGAGTACCTGCAGCGTCTCCGCGAGCGTCGCTGTGGGCCGCGGCAGCGGCGTGCCGTTCGCATCGAGGAACATCGCCCGACTCTCCGCCAGCGTGAAGAAGCGAAAAAGTGAGCGGCGCAGCATCTCGCACTATCCTTACCTTCTTTTCTCCTCTCTCTCTCTCTCTGTGTGTGTGTGTGTATGGGAGACCTTATGCAGCCTGCTGCTCAGTCCGCGACAGTCTATTCGCAACTGGAGGGACGCCGTGGGATGAAAGGCACACGCAGAGGTGGCAGCGCGCACACATACACACAACGCACCTCGGTCACATTGAACTAAAACTCACATTTCATTTTTTTTTTTTTTT
>NW_008827935.1:0-889 GCF_000691245.1 Trypanosoma grayi
GACATCGTCCATGCCGTCGCGCTCCTCGAGCACCAACTTGAGTTGGTACTCAGTGCTCTCCAACCGTCTCCAGACGCTTGTGAGCTCCTCTTGTAGCTGCTGCGTCTCCTCGAGCGAGGCCTTGTGGGCATGTATTTCTTGATTGAGCCGCTCCTCCGCCGCCGCCGCGGCGCTACGCTGCACCTCCAATTGCTGCAGTGCCTCATCCAGACGCCTCTGCAACGCCATCTTCTCAGTAACAGCAGCAGCAGCACCCACAGTGGGTGTTGCAGCACTCTCATTGCATGCCTCCGCCCACTGTTCATCAGCGCTGCTGTCGAATGCGGCAGGGGAGTCAACGCTGTGGAGGGAGCGCATGGTGATCTGCACCTCCAGCTGCTGTATCTGAGCGTGGGCGATGTGTAGCTGCTCCTCCAGCTCGCGTATAGTCCGGGCGGCCAAGCTGTGACGGATGGCGCCACCAGCAACGTACTCATCGTCGCCCTCGGCAGGCTCCATTTCTGGGGTGAGTTTGTACATAGAATACCGTTTGGTCTGCTCAAGTAGTTGGTTGCGCTCCGCCCGCAGCGTGGCAATTTCCTGTCGCGCCGCCGTCATCTCATCGCGCATCAGCTGGAACTCCGCCATCTGTGGGTTGCGGTGGTACGCCTCCTTCAGCCTGTCCTCCAGATCGTGGACGCGCTCCAGCAGATCGGCACGCTCCTGCAGGACGCTAGCAGTGCTATGGATGGCCGACCCCTCGAAGGACGGATGCGACACGTGGTGCGCCGCGACACCGGCAGAGTGGGCGCGCGACGAGATGATGGAGCGGCCCACTCGTGGGCTCCGTATTCGCGGGCTCGTACGCAGCTGCTCGAACCTCGCACGCAACGACCGTGGAGCGGCTGGG
>NW_008827936.1:0-886 GCF_000691245.1 Trypanosoma grayi
GAAATTCATACAGGATCCCCGTACATCATTTGGCCAAAAATGGGCTATTTTCAGGGAGAGGGGTTTCGATTGGGGTTGGTGTAATATAGTATTAATTGTTTTATGTTGGGTTGTTTATTTGTTTACTTTGTTATTTGATTTTGTGTTTTGTTTACTTGTCACAATTTTGTTATTGTTGGTGGGGTGGTATTATACTTTGATATTTTAGAGATGGTGGTGTACACTTATATTAAGGGTAGGGTGTTACTGGTGTTGTATATAAATTTGAAGATTATTTTATTTTAACTATTTAATATTAACTATATCTATATACAAACAACATATAAAAGAACAGAACGTATATCTGTATGTAAAAAGTTATCATTAATTTGAATTTTAATTTGGATGTAATTATTATTGGGTTGTTATATCTTGGGTTGGTGTGGTAGTTGTGCCGTTAATATTGTAGGTTAAAGCATATACAAAATCTCAAAAACGTGCTTTTCGGGAGGGGCGTTCAACTTTATGGCCGGAAATTCATACAGGATCCCCGTACATCATTTGGCCAAAAATGGGCTATTTTCAGGGGGAGGGGTTTCGATTGGGGTTGGTGTAATATAATAATAAATATGAATTTGATATAATTTAATTTTAAAGTTTAGATTTATATAATTAATACCAATAAAGAACAGAATCGTAATCATATAGTAGATAATAATTTAATCTTAATTCTATAATTTTGTATTTTAATTATTAATTTGATTTTATTTAGTACTGTGTAGGATAGTGCTCTTTTTGTAGATGTTGTTTATTTTAAAATGTTGAAAATGTGGGTTTTCGGGAGGGGCGTTCAACTTTATAGGCCAGATTTCATGCATGTTCCCCGTACATCATTTGGCCAAAAATG
>NW_008827937.1:0-885 GCF_000691245.1 Trypanosoma grayi
CCAACAGTGTCGGTGCAGGTTGTAGTGGTGTACCGGCAGTCATTGAAAGAGCGGAGCAGCATGTAGTCGGAAGCCGTGGTGCCACTCGGGACATTGGGCGCAAACGATACACCCATACCGTAATATGGATATTCTGAAGCGAAATTCGCATTGGTCTCTGCAATCAGCATGAAGCCCATGCTTTTATTGCTCGTCCGAGGTGTGGCAGTGCTTGAAATGTCAGGACGCCCTGTAATGACCAATTCCCAACGTCCTGAAGGCGCCCCCCAACTAGGCATGAATGTAATTTTATTGTTTTCAATATCAAGAGTCGCCGGCCACCCAGTAATGAGACCTATTGGGGTGTAGTACGAGGCGGAGAGGTCCAAACCAATCAGTGTTTGGTCATTGTTCACTTTACAGGTGTAGGTGTTGAGCAAACCACCGAGTATAACGCCGGGAAAGCAGTTCGTGAGTGTCACCAAGGAATCGTCGTCGTCTGCAGGTGTGGCCATTCTCGTTCGGGGGACCACGCCACCAGCCACAGCAGCACAGCGAAGAAACGGTGCAGCCACAACCATCAGTACCAGAAACAACACCTGGATGTTTCTCAACTGCAGTCCCATAGATGCCTGTTGTCTCGCCTCCCTTCTGCCTCGGCGCTGGATTGAAGCAGGTTCACAGAGGCCCATGGCACCGAGACTGCAACTGTCAATGTTCTTTGGTATCTTGGAATACCGCATATGTAGCAATTTCGATTTGCCTGCCATGTGCCTCATGTTCATCGATTGTCTGATTCGATATTGGTGCTGCAGGTAATGTTAGATACTTCCCTTAGTTCAGAACGGGTAGGAGCAAAAAGTCAGCTAATAGAATACAGAGCGCAGAGGATCAACAACAAGCATG
>NW_008827938.1:0-885 GCF_000691245.1 Trypanosoma grayi
TGCTGCTGGGGACGTGAAGATAACGCTAACGGGGACGGTTGATGCCACTACGTGCACACCATCGCCCCCCCTATCTACTGGGAAGAGCAGCGAAGTTACCATTTCTACTGCGGTTACTTTGAAGAAGAAGGGTAGCTCAGAAGAAGAGAAAACAATTCCGAATGAAGTGTCTAAGGTAGTCACTGTTCCCGATGGGTACAAATTGACGCTGGACACCTCACTGGAAGTTAAATGTATGAAGAAAGAGACGACTCAAGAAACCCCTGAAACACTGTGTACAGCTAATGAGGATGCCACAGCTACCTACACTCTCACCTATGGTGCCGCTGTAAAGTCCACTACTTCTGGTAAGACCACTGTAAATCCGCCGGAGACACAAACGCGTGATGTGACGGTCCCAGCTGGGCACAATGTGAAACTCATTGCGAAAATTGTTGCTACATGCGCTGCTGTGACAAAGGCCGAAAAGCCTTCACCGCCAGTAGGGGACATAGCTCCTAGCGGAGGACAGGAGAAGTCCCTTGATGGCAAAAACCCTGACCCAACTCATATCGCACCTGAATCTCAAATATCCGAGCACAACCCTACCAAACCAGAGACAGACAAACAGATGACTCAGGGCGGAGAGACATCTAAGCAATCCAACACTCCACTGCGTGGCCCCTCCACGGGAGATCTAAAGTCAACTGGTCAAGGTGATGCTGGCGAGAAGAGCAGTGCTCTCACCAACGAAGTTCTTACTCCAGTTTCCAGCGAGTCAGAAAGCAAAGAAAGAGAAAGCTCCGTCACAGTGAATGGCGCCGATCACACTGCCTCCACAGCCACATCTCAATCAGAGACAACCACCGAAGGGGCTCCAAACACTGATGCCGATGCTCCCACCTC
>NW_008827939.1:0-881 GCF_000691245.1 Trypanosoma grayi
ATATATTTGAGTAGAATGGGGCGGGAAATGAATGTGTGTTTATTAGTTGAATCATTGTGTCATATTGTATTTATATATACACACATGTGCAGTGTATGTACGTATAAATATACTGAAGAGAGTCTCCACAGGAAGGGGGACGTGCTTGCAGCAGCAGCAGGATATGGGGGAGAACACCGTACTTCCTAACGGCCAGTGAAGACGCAAACGGCAAAAGAGAACAACGACGAAGAAAACCCAAAAAAAAAATGAAAGAGACAAAAACAAAAACAATAAAAGGGCCAGCAGGTAACAGCAGCGTCAGCAGCGGCAATAATTATATGTGTCTGTCTCTCTGTCTGTCTGAGTGTGCGTGTGTGTGTGTGGGGGGGGAACGAAGGCACCCACATACCCGCACGCACCACCGAGAACCCCCCACAAGCAAAAAAAAAAAGGAAAAGAACGAAGAGGACAAGGAAAACAAGCAAACAACAATCAACAGCAACAGAAAAAAAAACGAGCGATGATAACAATCAGGAGGTGATGTTTTTTTTTTTTGTTTTACTCTTTACTGTCGCTATGGTTCTTCTTTACTTCTCTTTATTGCCTTTCTCTTGCATTAGTAGCGGGTGGGTATTGACCGCTCCCATTTCTTTTCTTTTCGTTCATGGGCGGGCTCTTTTCTTCTCTTTTTTCGGGGCTGACTGACTGACTGACTGACTGACTGGTTGGTGTTGTTGTTGTTGTGTGGTGCTGTTATTGGCGTTTTAAAACCTTTATGGTTCTTTTGTGATGATACCTGTGCTTCGCCCCTGCCTTCATCTTCGTCTTCGGAGTGTTCTTCTTCTTCTTTCATTTTGTTTTGTTGTTTGTTTTGTTTTTCTTCCGTTTTTTTTTTTTTT
>NW_008827940.1:0-880 GCF_000691245.1 Trypanosoma grayi
CATGCATGTTCCCCGTACATCATTTGGCCAAAAATGGCTATAATTCAGGGAGAGGGGTTTCGATTGGGGTTGGTGTAATATAGTATCGTGGGTGTGGTTAATTTAACCTTTGATTTGATTTTATTTTTATTATTGTTATTTAAGATTATAGAAAATGGTAGATCACGTAAATGTAAGTGAAATGGATGATTATCTGAATTTAAAGATTTCGGTTATTTAATTATTTACTTATTTGAATTTATTGTGGAAATGGTGGCCTAAAATGTCAAAAACGCGCTTTTCGGGAGGGGCGTTCAACTTTATGGCCGGAAATTCATACAGGATCCCCGTACATCATTTGGCCAAAAATAGCCTATTTTCAGGGAGAGGGGTTTCGATTGGGGTTGGTGTAATATAGTAATAAATTCGGTTCTTTAGATAAATTCTTGTTATTTGGTAAATGTACATACTACACTTACTCCATTGTTTTAAATTATTTGTTTATTTTGTTTATTTGGTTCTAGAGGGGTAATATTCTTTATTTACTTTTCTGTTGGGTGTGTATGCTTTAATTAATTATTTTATTTTATTTACTTGGTGGTTAATATTGTGGTGGATACTTACGATGGGTATGTATTAGTGCCTGTGGTTAATGATTAAAATAATAATTTGATATATTTATAACTGTATGATAATCTAATATATATATAAACTTGGGTGCTGATAGATATATAGTTAAATGATAAAAGTAAATGTATATTAAAATGTATATTAAAGAATAACTTATTATGTTTTTATAATCCTAAACAGGGCCTAAAATGTCAAAATCGTGGTTTTCGGGAGGGGCGTTCAACTTTATGGCCGGAAATTCATACAGGATCCCCGTACATCATTTGGCCAA
>NW_008827941.1:0-880 GCF_000691245.1 Trypanosoma grayi
TATCTAACATCACCTGCAGCACCAATATCGAATCAGACAATCGATGAACATGAGGCACATGACAGGAAAATCGCAGTTGACACACCTACGGTGTTGCAAGATACCAAAGAGCATTGACAACTGCAGTCTCGATGCCATGTGCCTCTGTGAACCTGTTTCAATCCTGCGTCGAGGCAAAAGGAAGACGAGACTGCTGGCATCTATGGGACTGCAGCCGAGAGACATCCAGGTGTTGTGTCTGGTACTGATGGTTGTGATTGAACCGTTTCTTTGCTGTGCTGCTGCGGCTGGTGGCGTGGTCCCCCGAACGAGAATGGCCACACCTGCAGCCGACGGCAAAACCTTGGCGACACTCATGAACTGCTTTCCCAGCGTAATACTCAGTCCTTCCAACATCCCATACACCTGTGAAGTTAGTGATGCCCAACCACTGATTGGCCTGAACCTCTCCGCCTCGTACTACACCTCAGTCCTCAATCCTGGATGGCCGGCGACTCTTGATACGAAAGCCAATACCATTACATTCATGCCTGTTTTTGGGGCACCTTCAGGACGTTGGGAATTGGTCATCACATCGTTTTCTGGGTATGAGGACTCTGACGTTCCTCTGACGACCAATAAGAGCATGAACTTCATGCGCCTTGGTGCGACCCATACGAATTTCGATGCACTCTATCCGTATTACGGTATGGGGGTGTCGTTTGCACCCAATCTCCCAACCGGCACCACGGCTTCCGACTACATGCTGGTGCGCTCTTTCAATGACTGCCGGTACACCCCTGCCAACTGCACTGACTCTGTTGGATGCTACAGAATGCTGCCACCCGCTCATCTTCCCCCTCCAGGCAAATACAGGCTCTGTGTGACGTCAAATGACTGG
>NW_008827942.1:0-878 GCF_000691245.1 Trypanosoma grayi
CAGCTCCGCCTTCTTCATTCCTGCACCTGCAATCGTTGTGTCAGGCTTTGAATACAAATGCCTCATCGTCACAGTTGCCACTGTCGCGCGACACCACACGGGTCACAACACATACAAAATCACATATACACACATAAACAAAAAACACAAAGAGAGGAACATTCTATCTTGTATTTCCTTCTCTTGTAAATCTATCATATAATCCTTCGATAAGTTCACTTCATCTGAACTGCTTACTTCTTCGACACTCCCCCCATCCATGCACATCTACTCCGATAACTCGCACCGCCCAACGCAGCACCAGATGAAACAGTTCCTGGTCCAGGTATTATTGCAATGGAGGGATTACTGGGCAAAGGGGAGAAGGAGGGAGCATCCATCAGAGTGGTAACAGGAACAATGAAAGTAGACGGCATGGAGCTCAGGATTTGGCGATTTCCTTCTTCCTCTCGTGTTGTTGTTTATTTGGGCAAAGCATTGACACATTGGGAATCACACTCATAATGCACTACACACCTCAATTATCCTTGTCGCTTGATGGGTCATGATTATCCGGTGAATTCATAGGGGGTGGCTCATTGAGCCGTTTGTAACCTTTTTTCTGTGCATCGTAAAGCTTCATATTCTCCCTATCTGTGTCGTCGCAATACTCTCGTACGCACTCAAGCACCCTCTTCTGATGAGCTAACTGCTTCTTGTAAAGAGCCCTTCGTCTCTCAGAATCGTTTTACTCCAGCTCCTGCGATTCCTTGGCCAGTGTAACAAGTAAAAAGATAACTGTCTTTTCCGGGCAAAGGGAGCCCTTGTTCCCTAGTGTTTGAGAGGGGAGGCATTCGCTCTCTGATAAACCTCCATTCTGCACCGAGAGATAAAAGATT
>NW_008827943.1:0-878 GCF_000691245.1 Trypanosoma grayi
GGCCAAATGATGTACGGGGAACATGCATGAATTCCGGCCTATAAAGTTGAACGCCCCTCCCAAAAACCCACATTTTGGGATTTTAAGGTTCAATTTTATAAATTATATTAACAACATTTATATCAAACAGTATGCCCTATCCTACCCCTACCCTAACCCCTACCCTAACCTACCCTAACCCCTAACCTAACCCCTAACCTAACCCCTACCACAACCACACTCCCACCTAAACCCACCACTAACCCCTACCCTAACCCCTAACCTAACCTACAAGACACCAGCGCCATAAATAAATAAATAAATAAATAAATACAATTTTAAATCAAGGTTAATAATATCTTTATCTTTTTATCTTTACCCGTCATCATTATTGTGTATATAGATTATCATAAACTTAAATACAATTAAAATATACCAAATAAATATTTATAGAATAACACCATTACCTACCCCACCCACGAATTATTATTATATTACACCAACCCCAATCGAAACCCCCTCTCCCGTATTTTCGTGATTTTAGGTCAAATGATGTACGGGGAACATGCATGAATTCCGGCCTATAAAGTTGAACGCCCCTCCCGAAAACCCACATTTTGGAAATTTTTAGATAAACATCACCACTGCCAGCACCAACGTATCCCATACCCAACAATAATTTAATAAAATAATATATTCAAATAAAATCCAAATCATTAAAATTTATCTATTGAATATCTATCTACATAGTCCTTCGTTGCATGATTATATAAAGTTTAAAGACAATCTTAAAATATATACTAAAATTATAATTAATACTATATTACACCAACCCCAATCGAAGTCCCTAATCCTGTAAAAACCCGATTTTGGCCAAAATAATGTACGGGGATCCTGTA
>NW_008827944.1:0-877 GCF_000691245.1 Trypanosoma grayi
ATAAAGTTGAACGCCCCTCCCGAAAACCCACATTTTGGATTTTTGAGGATAATTTTAATTAAACTTTATTAACAATATTTTATACCCACTACATACCCTACCCCACCTCACCCAACCTATGCAACAAATCCTAACCCCTATCCTAACCCCTATCCTAACCCCTATCCTAACCCCTATCCTAACCCCTATCCTAACCCCTATCCTAACCCCTATCCTAACCGCACTCTAACCACAACCCATTCACCCACCTCACGCTCAAAAAGATATACAATATACAACTTTAATTTAATAATATTTCAATAATAATCTTTCCCATATAATACCACACAACTCAATCACAGCTTTAAATAATATCGATGTTGTTTCTGACAATAAATTTTAATAAACTTAATATTATAATCAAATTAATAATTAATAGCAGCACCATACATAAAAGTACCAACTGGATGGAATTAATACTATATTACACCAACCCCAATCGAAGTCCCTAATTCCGGAAAATAGCCATTTTGGGCAAAATAATGTACGGGGATCCTGTATGAATTTCGAGCCATAAAGTTGAACGCCCCTCCCGAAAAGCACGTTTTTGACATTTTAAGCCATCTTTGGGCTCCATTTTATATAATAAATTAAATATCATAATATGCATTAAACTATAATAATAAACTTTCATCTTTCTTCTATTTTTCTATTCTTTAGATTTTATGTTGTTAATTATAATTATAGTAAATTTAAAATAAAGATACATTCCCTTATTATTTATTATATTACACCAACCCCAATCGAAGTCCCTAATTCCGGAAAATAGCCATTTTGGGCAAAATAATGTACGGGGATCCTGTATGAATTTCCGGCCATAAAGTTGAACGCCCCTCCC
>NW_008827945.1:0-875 GCF_000691245.1 Trypanosoma grayi
GGGGAAGGCCGTTGAGGACAAAACCTTTCCACTGCAAGCAGGTATGCGGCCAACTTCTGCATAAAGCACAACTTCTCCATGTCGCCCCCATCCACCCCAAAGTGACAGCGTAGACTCTTTAATGCGGGACAGCTCAATAGGTGCATGCTCGTCCCTTCGCACTGTCCACGTTGGCTGGGTTTCACGGTGTCCGGCCTGAATCTATGGCTGACTATGCGGTGCCTTGTGAGTCCATGTTTGCTGTGGCGCTGGAAGCCGCACGTGGGGCACGAGAAGGCAGAAAGAGGCAAGTCATCTGTGCGTATTTTCTCTTCCGATTTCACCCCCCACGCCCAATGCTTGCCACTGAGTTCCTGAAACCCCGGCACCCAACTCTTGCCAGTGGTGGCTGGGGCTCTTGTTGTTGGAATCCTTTTCATGCCCTGCCCTCGATTCGTTTAGTCTATCCAGATGTTTTCCCTTGTTCAACATTCGGTTGATTCAGCTGGGATTCCGCTGTGGCACCTTCGTTTCTCTTGCTTTCAGATGTAGCCAAGTGGCGCTGTAATATATTAATGGTCCGGGGTTGGGCCTCCCACTGCGCAGTTTACTGATAAATAATGTCTTGAAACAGTTTCCTCTGCTGTTGCATCTCGGGTAGGTGATTATGTGCAGTTTCTTGCACCCGGAAAGTTTCATCCGCCAGTTGCGCGCATGCATTCGCGCATTGTGGATGTTACGCCAACTCATCGACTCCGCCTTTTCCCAGTTCACGGCGTTTTTTTTGTTTTTCCTCGTCTCTTTGCAACCCTCGTTGATGGCTCCACTCCATCAGCTCTGCTGATAGAGCGGCGACACGCGCCCCAAGACCGACATGGATAATACTGCGTCCCAGC
>NW_008827946.1:0-875 GCF_000691245.1 Trypanosoma grayi
CGTTTCCTTTTGGTTTGGTCTGTGTTTGTTTTGTTACCTCGCAACGTTCTTTTTTCCCCTTTTCATTCCTCCTTCTCTTTCCATCTTCCCTTTTTCTTTTCTCCACGGCTGCCGCCCCCCTTCCTTTTCGCCCTCGCGCATTACTGGCCACCACCGCCGACTATACGGAAGATCTGGTTGGAGACGTACCACTGGCCGTTTTCCTGCGCGAGGTGGAAGACGTCGTTGAACTTCAGCGGGTGCCGCTCATCCTTCAGCAGCACTTCGCCGTTCACCACGACAAGAACGCCCCCGCTCAGCGACGGGTGGCAGTCGATGTCTTCCGGCTTGAACTGCGCCTCGTTGAAGCCGAGACCGGCGAAGCGGGCCATGATGTTCGCGTCGCCTTGAATCTGCTCGCCCACCCACGTCATGAGTGAGTTGGGGCGGTACACTCCGGCGAGCTGCCCACGGCTCTTGGCGAACAACTCGTAGTACTGCCGCACAAAACCACTGCCGACCTCCTGGAAGGACATCTCCACGTGCCTGTCTGGTGAAAGTAACCACAACAAAGACGAATAACTTCTCTTAAGCGAAGCTGAGCCTAGACACCAATGTATGCGCGTGTGGGTGAGTAAGCAACGAAAGGATGGAGGGGAAAGAAGAAAAAACGCGGATCAAACATCAGCAACAACGCGCGAAACATCACAGGCGTGGTCCCTCGCTTTTCTCTTCTCTCGCTCTCACAGAGAGGCACAGAGACTCAGACACAGACTATCTTTCTCATCCTCCGCCGCTTTGTCCTTCCATTTAGCGTTTCCGACTTAACCGAAGCATATGCCCGCCCCCCTTCCACACTTTGCTCAGCGGGTGGGAGGCGTGTGTGTGTGTGTGTG
>NW_008827947.1:0-874 GCF_000691245.1 Trypanosoma grayi
CATGCATGTTCCCCGTACATCATTTGGCCAAAAATAGCCTATTTTTAGGGAGAGGGGTTTCGATTGGGGTTGGTGTAATATAATAAATTTAATACTAATTATGCGTATCTAGTTAAGTTTAAAGTTATGATTATATAAACAATAAAAAGTTAAAGATCAACGTTAGATAATTAAAGTATATATAAATTTAAAATGTAGATAAAGATATAATTTAATATTGAATTTAATATTATGTCATTACTGTTGTGGGGTTGGGTGAGGTGAGGTGCTGTGTTTTATTGGATGGATTATTTATTCTGGATGTGTATACGTTAATTCATTCATAAAATTGAGTCGGAAAATGTCAAAACGTGCTTTTCGGGAGGGGCGTTCAACTTTATGGCCGGAAATTCATACAGGATCCCCGTACATCATTTGGCCAAAAATAGCCTATTTTCAGGGAGAGGGGTTTCGATTGGGGTTGGTGTAATATAGTATTTAATTCGTTGCTGTGGTTCGTGGTGTGTATTATTTGATAATTTTGATTTTAGTATAATTTTAGTTTATTGAATTTGTATAATCTAACCATACATGATATATATAATGGATCATTAAGATATCGTTACAGTTATTATAAAGTTAATATTAGATTAAAATATATAATTGAAATTGAAATTGTTTTGTTACCAAGTATGGTGGGGTTGGATTTGGTGTATGAGGCTTGTTCTTTGTTGTGGTGGGGTGGATTATGATCTGGTTTTGGGGTGCATGGGTAGGGTGTTTACGTTTATTATTTTGTGTTAAAATTGGAGCTAAAATCTCAAAAACGTGGTTTTCGGGAGGGGCGTTCAACTTTATGGCCGGAAATTCATACAGGATCCCCGTACATCATTTG
>NW_008827948.1:0-872 GCF_000691245.1 Trypanosoma grayi
GTGTGTGTGAGGGGTGAGGGGTGCGCCTCAGTGTGTGCTTCACCATTCGGTGTGCTTTCATGTTCGCCTCGCTCTTTTCGCTTCCTCTCCAAGGGTGCACCAAAAAGCATCACAGGGAACGAAGAGACAACGACACTGTTTTTTTTTTCCTTCCACGCCCATTTTCCTTCCTTTTGGGCCATGCTGCTCTCTGTGAAGGACGCTGCTCTCACCGCGGCGGCGATTGTCCTTGTGGGCATCATTGTCATGTGGAGGCTCTTATTCCAATATGCGCTGCCGTGTGCGGGTGGGCTGCCGGGGGCCTCGGCGGGTGGCAGGAAGGGCCCGCAGGACGCTGATGACACCGCGCGGGCGGAAGGCTCTCGCCAACAAAAAACGCTGGGGGATGGGCAAGCTTCCTCTGCGGATGTATCGCTGCCGCGGAGCTCCGATGACTCCACAGTGGACGGCCACCAGAATANGAACGGCTCGCGTCGGCGGATCAGCAAGTCGATGCCGCAAGAGGTCCGCGACTCGATCAGTCGTGGGGGCTCCATCAGCAGGGACGATGAAGGTACTGATGGTTTCTACTGACATGATCTCCCTCTGTGATTGTTTCAATATTTTTCTGCGTATTCCATGCCTTTGATGGTTCTATTGTATTGGTTTGTGTCTTGTTTTGAAATACTAGATGTCTGCGGCTTCACGACCCTTGTTGTGGCGCGCTTTCTCTGTTTGCTGCTGTTTCCCATATGGCTCTCTCTCTTATGTCTCATCCGTCTTGTTGCTGCTTGTGTAGGCGTTGGTGCGGTGTGTAGGGCGATAATGGTGCGGGAGTGTGCCACGATGAGCTCAGCTGGTGCTGGGTGCGGGCTTCAAACCCGTAGGCGAGT
>NW_008827949.1:0-871 GCF_000691245.1 Trypanosoma grayi
AATCACCATCCAAGTATGAAACACAATTACGTTTTCTATTACCACGCATAGAGGGTCTGTGTCGGTTGCGCAGCAGACACCCCACGCTAACAGTTACAGTTCGGCTCCCACACGAGGGGGAATCCGACACTCTGGCACCATCACCGGCAGGCTGCGTGCATGAAATTGTACTTGCAGCAACTTACCACAGACGATGCCACAGGTTGTCTAAGGAAGTAAGTTCAAAACAATTCATGAGAAAATACGTAGCGACGGGACGGTGCAATATATGCAACCAATGCACAGACGATGCACAGCATCATGTACCATCATTCCCNGAGGGGGAATCCGACACTCTGGCACCATCACCGGCAGGCTGCATGCATGAAATTGTACTTGCAGCAACTCACCACAGATGATACCACAGGTTTTCCAAATGAATTAAGTTCAACACAAATCATGCGAAAATACGCAGCGAAGGGACCGTGCAATATATATAGCCAATGCTGCAGGCGATGCACAGCATCATGCAGCTTTCTTCCCTCGCAAATACATAAAATTGAATGTATCCTAACCGATCCAACAAAAAAAACTCATACCATCTTTGTCGTAGAAGCGCCAACAACCACCACTCCTCTGGGTGGCGCAAACAAAATAAAACCGGAACATAATGACGCAGTACGACCGCGATGCCCATCTACGCGTGCTTCTTAACATGAATAGTGACGATCGAGTCGTCAGCACTCATAGAAAGATCATCCACAATCAACGACTGCCCAAGCATGCTTTTCCCTCTCTGTCCTCCACTCAGCCAGCTTACCGCCTTCGAGCTCTTGCTCGCAGCAGTCGAATACAGAGAAAGTTGGTCAGCATAGGCACCGTTGGCGCTCGT
>NW_008827950.1:0-870 GCF_000691245.1 Trypanosoma grayi
CCCTAACCCTAACCCTAACCCTAACCCTAACCCTAACCCTAACCCTAACCCTAACCCTAACCCTAACCCTAACCCTAACCCTAACCTTCCACCATCACCATTATGCTGCAAGCATCTCGCGTTGAATATCATCTCAAACAGTGCTCGTTTTTCCCCCAAAACACACAGAAATGACAAATCACTTTGATTGACATCGATTCAGTGTAAGATCCATCTTCATACATGTCAGAGAGTGAAAATTTTAGTCATCACTTTCTATTTTCTCTCTCGTATTGTGTTCTCTTTCATTTCATCTCCCAAAAAAGTAGAGACACACGATACATGTGCAGAGAGGCGCGTTGGTTTCCCAAGGAGCTGTTCGTGCGGGAGCCCCACAGTGTCATCTCGGAGAGCACCAGTGTGGAAAATCATGCGCACACCACTCCCATCACACCACACAGACACACAGAGCTGAGATGGCGGTGCTTCTCCAGTTGCAACACCACCAAAAACACAGTGCTGTCGTCCAGTGTGGTCCGAATAGCCCAAACACACCCCAGAAAGACGCAAAGATGTGGACGCATTCCAAGGTGTTTGCACCGCCCCATTGTAATGGTCGGCAGTGTGCACCGTGCGCCCTAGTTAGTGGCAGCCTGCTCACGTGGCTCGTGGAGAAGCTCGGCAGCACCACATCACATGGTATCCGCCTATGGATCAGAGTGCAAGCAAGGGGTGAGAAGAAAATGAACAGCGCAGAGAGAGAGAGAGAATGGCACACACACTCACTCTCACAGACTCACACAACGTCATCTAAGAGTCTTTTTCTTTTAAATAAACGCAGTGATTCACACAATGGCAGAAACGAAAACAAATAAAAAGAGAGGTGGGTGT
>NW_008827951.1:0-869 GCF_000691245.1 Trypanosoma grayi
ATGCCACAGTTTGTCTAAGGAAGTAAGTTCAACAAAATTCATGAGAAAATACGTAGCGAAGGGACGGTGCAATATATACAGCCAACGCCGCAGACGATGCACAGCATCAAGCAGCGCGATTCCCTCGCAAATACATAAAATTAAATGTATCCTAATCGATCCAAAAAAAAAAACCATATACCATCTTTGTCGTAGAAGCGCCACCAACCTCCTCTCGCAGGGTGGCGCAAACAAAAAAAAAACGGAACATAATGACGCAGTACGACCGCAATACCCGTCTACGCCTGCTTCTTGGCGTGAATAGTGACGATCGAGTCCCCGGCGCTCACAGAAAGATCATCCACCATCAACGACTGACGACCGAACAAGCTTCTCCTCTGTCCTCCACTCAGCCAGCTCATCGTCTTCGAGCTCTTGCTCGCAGCAGCCGAATACCGAGAAAGTTGGTCAGCATAGGCACCGTTGGCGCTCGAGAATCCCAGCGACCGACCATCATTCACAAGAACCTTCCGATCCATCACAAGGGAGATCTTCATCGCCAACCGCTGCATAATCCCACGGCAGTAATCGTTTTCACTCATCGACGCAGTTTTCCGCGGCACACGGACACTCCAACGCTGGCACAGTGACTGCAGCAACTTCAGCCGCCGTGACGGAACAAACGTACCAAAGAGCACTCTCAAAATAGAGAGAATAGACTGCGCAGCACCACTCAATGCGCTCTGTCGAGAAATATGCTCGCTGGTCGAAACACCATCACCCGCTTCGTCTTCCTCCTCGTCAAGGTCCTGCCGGTCAAGCCGCAGTGCGGCGAAGGTGCGCCCGGGCACAGCGTTCAGCTGGTACATCTCCACAGGCACAGGCACACC
>NW_008827952.1:0-869 GCF_000691245.1 Trypanosoma grayi
ATTTTTGGCCAAATGATGTACGGGGATCCTGTATGAATTTCCGGCCATAAAGTTGAACGCCCCTCCCGAAAAGCACGTTTTTGACATTTTGGGTAGATTTTATTAAATTTTATTAGCAACAATTTAACACATCCAACACATCCAACACACCCCACACACACAACCACAACCCCAACCTCAACGTTACCCCACCTACCATCTACTATAACCACCATCACAACCCCAACCTGAGATACACTTAACATAAAGAATAAAATATAAAATACAAATACAACTAAATTATAACTTAATTATTTTTAATCTCAACTCTCCATCTGTATCTTCGTTCGATTTAGTTTTATTGTTATAAAATATTAATATAAACTTTTAAATATAAACGAATCACAATTATTACTATATTACACCAACCCCAATCGAAACCCCTCTCCCTGAAAATAGGCTATTTTTGGCCAAATGATGTACGGGGAACATGCATGAAATCTGCCCTATAAAGTTGAACGCCCCTCCCGAAAACCATCATTTTAGCTTTTTCTAACCCAGGAAATGTATAATAATAAATTCAACATTAAATATCAATATCAATTTCAGATCTAAATTTTATTTTATTTTTGTGATATATTATGGTTACGTTTCTAATGATGTAAAAAGATAATAAAAATAGAATCATATATTAGAATTTAAATTATATACCCACCCATACCACGTGCACCTACACCATAAACATAAAATCCCAACACTACAAAATAAGTAAAATAAACAATTTATCCAAAAAGAATCTAATCAATACTATATTACACCAACCCCAATCGAAACCCCTCTCCCTGAAAATAGGCTATTTTTGGCCAAATGATGTACGGGGAACATGCATG
>NW_008827953.1:0-867 GCF_000691245.1 Trypanosoma grayi
GAAGAACATGTGAGCCGCCGCCGCCGCCACGGACGCTTCTGTCAGCTGCGGTGCGGCTGCCGGGGCACCGGGGGGCGTTCGCGGCGGAAACGACAGCCCCACACACAAAGATAAAAAAAAGGAAAAGACGATTGTGGATGGTAATAAGGAATCAACAACAACCCAATAAAAGGAAATCGATATGAAAACAACAAAACAACACGAAATAGACAAAGCGGTCGCAGCACCCAGGCTACGAAAGCAAATTGACCTCAGGATGCGGAAGGCGACAGTCTCGAAGCCGCTTTCACAACGAATGAGAAATCAAACGTGTTATTGGGAGGCGATCCAACAAACAAAAATGCAGAGGAAGCAGACGGGCGATGAAGAATCACTTGATTGGCGCTTGCCTTGTCTCCTCTGTGTGTTGCGGCGGCTGGAAGGAGCTGCAGGAGGACGCGCTGTGCGGGGTTGGCGTCGCTCACTCTTCCCATCCACACAACAGTCCTTTCTCTCCCTTGAGAGCCGGCCGTGAACCCGGTTAATACAACGGATTCTTATGTATTTCTTNTTTTTTTTTTCTGCTGCGTTTTTGCTTTCCCTTTCGGAGTGCTCTCTTCTCTTGTGTTTCCGTTTTGAGTGCTCGTGCCGGCCCGCCGGATTACATTTGAGCACTGACCACTTCTTTTGTTTGTTTGTTTGTTTCTGCGTGGCGTGGGCGGAGCAGGCGACTCTCTCTCACAGCCACCTCTGGACGTGCGGCGGCTGGCGCGTCTGTCCGTGTGTGGGCGTGTGTATTCCTGCGGCATCGGATGCGGACGCCGCTGAACGTGTCACTTCTGTTGGTGTTGGTGGTGGCGGTCGCGGGATGCGACGCGGCGGGGGGAG
>NW_008827954.1:0-865 GCF_000691245.1 Trypanosoma grayi
ATTTTTGGCCAAATGATGTACGGGGAACATGCATGAATTCCGGCCTATAAAGTTGAACGCCCCTCCCGAAAACACACATTTTGGGATTTTTCGAATAAAATTTTATAGCATGCACGCATACACAACCACCACCAAAATATTATAATCCACAACAACAAACACATGCTGGTTAACCCACCAAAAGAAGGAACTCAACCTACTACAACACAAACCCACCACCACCCCAACGCACACCCTACCCACCCATGAAACACTCGTAATATTACCACCCCAACTACCCCCCAAAATAAGAACCTAATTAATACTACACATAATATAATATTCTTTAATTAAGATAAACTTTATACATAATCCATTCATATCAACATTTTATTGATCATGTTTGATTTAATATAATAGAAACTAAAACTAAAATAGATAATAATTAATTAATTTAAAATTTAATACCACAACCACCACGGATACTATATTACACCAACCCCAATCGAAACCCCTCCCCCTGAAAATAGCCCATTTTTGGCCAAATGATGTACGGGGAACATGCATGAAATCTGGCCTATAAAGTTGAACGCCCCTCCCGAAAACCCACATTTTCACATTTTGATGATCTAAATAAATAAGATTTTAATATGTAACTAAATTTTAATATAAAGAATTCATCTTACAATTTTCTACATAGCTTATCCGATCTTTGTTGTTCATATAAAGACTATCATTAAAGTTAAATATAAAATATAATCAATTACAAATTAAAAGATAAAGTAGCACCCCTGTATTATATTACACCAACCCCAATCGAAACCCCTCTCCCTGAAAATAGCCCATTTTAGGCCAAATGATGTACGGGGATCCTGTATGAATTTCC
>NW_008827955.1:0-865 GCF_000691245.1 Trypanosoma grayi
CACCTGCAGCCGCTGCGCCACAAACGTCGGCCACGACTCCGCCGGGGTCGCCACGGCGGCGCAAGCGCACAGCAGAACGTCCCGCGACGCGCCACAGGAGAGAACGCGCCGCAGCTCGCTGTACCCGCTACGCTGTGCGGCGTGAAGAAACGCCACGACGATGGAGTGCGGCTCACCGCACGCCAGCGAGGCCTCCAGCGACGGCACTGAAAACGACGATGATGGGCGGCGCAACGCCGGCGTACCGCGGAATGGACGGCGCTCGACGCGGCGAATGGGACTGCGCGTTGCCAGCGGAGCGCCCCGCCGCAACATGCAGCTTGTACTACGGAGGATTCCTCTACGCAGAATGTCCCTCTGCATGTGTGTGGGTGTGCCAGGACGAGAGAGAGAGAGAGAAGGCGGGGGAAGAAAGGAAAGCAGAGACGCCACGCATGTGAGGANAGAGATGCCGTTGGACAAAAAAAAAGGAAACGAACAGAGCAGCAGCAGCCACACACGGCAAGAAGAGATTACACGAGCATTAACTTACTTGCGACAAAATCAGCGGCAGCGGCAGCAGCCCTAGTACGCATTGAGGAGGGCAAGGAGCCGCTGCGGTGCTAGAGTCAATCTCCGTGCCCGCGCCGCTGTCTCCTTCGCACGGCGCAGGTCCCTCGCCACGTCGCGCTCAAACGCCACGAACTTCGCCCAATCAATCGCGTTCAGCTCCGAAGGGGAGTTCTTTGCACCGGCGCCCTCATGGCCCGGCACGCGGCGCACGAGCGGCTGGAAGTCCTGCAGGCTCCCCGAGAGAGCGTACATGCCCAGCAGGCACTCGTGAGCGTCCCGTGCCGCCTGCAGGCTGCCGCCAACGCCGCCGCGC
>NW_008827956.1:0-865 GCF_000691245.1 Trypanosoma grayi
TGCCGCCGCTGACGGCGGACTGCTGCAGCGACGTAGCCTCCGGCAGGGGTGACGTGCAGAGGCGCAGCGGCGAACTCCGCCCGCCACCAGCGACAGTGCTGCTGTGCGACTCGCCGTGCATGACACTCGGCAGGCAGTGGCGCTGCGTAGAGTCCGCCCAGCAGCTCGAAACAATCCCATTGTACTGCCCGGTGGCGTAATACGTATTGGCGCCTTCCCCGGCGTGCGCTGCACTCAGCATGGGCCTAGTCGCCATCACTACAAAGATGCATTTGCGAAAACAAAAACGGCAGCAAACAGCGAGCAATAAGAAAACGAGACGAGAGAGACGAAGTAAAAGAATTGGCTACACGCGTCGGTTGGCAGCACGAGCCGACGGGGAGGGAAAGCAATGCCCTGCGCGCAGGCAGGCGGGCAGGCAGCTCGCCGTAGTCTCTGTGTGCTCTTGCGGCACGCCACTTCAAACAAAATAAAATAAAACGCGGGGGTGAAAAGAGCGAAAATGGAATGCAACAAGAGGGGGGAAAAAAACGGCTCCATGCGAAAAACGAAAGGAGGGAGAGGAACGGGAAGGGAGTGGTACCCAAAGCAGAGACATACGCCGCCCACAGTTACTTTCAGTCATCTCTTTTGCGTGTGTCTCTGTTTACCCGGTGCATTCCCCCTCCCTTTTGTCTGTATTCACGTCCTCACTGCTCTCTGCCCCGCTCACTTTTGTTCTGTCGGAATTCAGACACGAAGGCCGACGCATCGCTGCGCAGGTGCTGCATTGCGCATCGGCGGGATGTACGGACAGCTGCACGTCGGACCGCGGCTCGCCCCGTCCATACCGCGTTCCCGCTTTGTTACTCTTTTTTTTTTTTTT
>NW_008827957.1:0-864 GCF_000691245.1 Trypanosoma grayi
CCCTGCAGACCCCAGCTGTTGAGGCGATATTGAATCATGGTAACAGTGCGCCGCGTTGTGTTCTTGTTGGCTGCTGCTCTTTGCTGCACGGCCTTGTGCGTGACGGCTGCTGCGACTGAGAGGGCGGCATCGCAGACTGATGAGGAGGCTGCAATGGCCGCGATGAGTGCCGAGGAGCTTGTTGCGGCGGCTGTGGAGAAGGCAAAGGCTGCGTCTGCGGATGCGGAGAATGTCGCCCAGAGCACGTTCGATGTCTCTACAGCGGTCCTGGAAGAGGCGATGACGTCTGAGGGTGCGGCGGAGCGAATTTTGCGGCAAAAGAGTGTCAGCAGGGATGAATCTGCAGNGCAGACTGATGAGGAGGCTGCAATGGCCGCGATGAGTGCCGAGGAGCTTGTTGCGGCGGCTGTGGAGAAGGCAAAGGCTGCGTCTGCGGCTTCCCGGGATGTTGTGCGGAATACCTTCGCTGTGTCAGCCGCGGTCAGGAAAGAGGCGATGACGTCTGAGGGTGCGGCGGAGCGAATTTTGCGGCAAAAGAGTGTCAGCAGGGATGAATCTGCAGCGAGTGCCGCGATGAATGCAAGGAAGGCTGCTGCACCGGCATGGGTGACTGCAATCATGGGCGTTGTGAAGGCGAAGGCTGCGCTGCAGAAAGCCACGGATGCGTCTGTGGCCGCTGCGATGGCGGAGGCGAAGGCTGCGCTGGAGGCGACGGGCGTGGAGGCCGATGCGAGGAACGCCGGGGACGCGGCGGAGCAGGCAGTTGCGGCAGCAGCGAAGGCCCTGCAGGCAGTGACGATGGCGAACGAGGCAGCGTGGGAGGCGAAGAAGACGTCGGAGCGCGTCGCGCATGCCGCATTGTAC
>NW_008827958.1:0-859 GCF_000691245.1 Trypanosoma grayi
GCATACGTGCAGGCAGCAGTCCAGCCCACCAGGGCGCAGTGCTCGCCGCCCCATAGTCACCGGTCGAAGCAGCGGCTTCGTGGCGTTCAGAGTACCTTCTGGCGATTGTATCCGCTACAATAAAATACATCAGGAGAGACAAAGAGGGAGGGAGAGCGGTGCAAACGATGGTTGTGAAGTTCAGCACACAACACAGCAAACAAGCGATAGACGGATCGAGTGGGAGGCCACAAGCTGGAGCTGTGGCTGGGAGGAATGGTGACTGCTGGTGCCTATTTCCCACCCCCGGCCGCTCACTGTCCGCGTGGTGCTGCGTGGCAGGCGGGGATCCCACAGCAACTGCACGCAGCAGCAGAAAGCACAAGCAGTGCTTTCACGAAAAAGGAAGAGAAAGCGGCGAAAATGCAAAAAAAAAAAGACACTCTGAGAGACTCACCAGTACAGCAGTATGCCAACTGTCGTGGACGGAGGACACTGCTGGCGAGGCCTGCGAAAAACGTGGCAGCAGGACGTCTTGGCCGCCNCACAAACCGCATCATCCGTGCAGGGCACCAAAAAGAAACGACACAATTAAAGTAGACATTGCACGGGCATTACGCCACGCGCAGGAAGAGCGAAATGAATCTGCTCTAAAATGAGCGGCCAAAGCCGCACCCACACACACGCACACGCACACACCTACCAAGCACACAATAAACCCGTGGCGCACAGCCTGGAGTGCTACAGCAGCGCGCTTCTACCGACAACCCCCCACCACCACCACCACGTACTGAACTATACATCTATACTACCCCATCGTCTCTTGTCCTGTTGTTTCTCGTTCATCCAGCCGTGCTGGTGCACGCGTCAGGTCAACTTG
>NW_008827959.1:0-857 GCF_000691245.1 Trypanosoma grayi
GAACTGCTTTCCCAGCGTAATACTCAGTCCTTCCAACATCCCATACACCTGCGAAGTTAACGATGCCCAAACACTGATTGGCTTGAACCTCTCCGCCTCGTACTACAACCCAGCAGGTCTCAATCCTGGATGGCCGGCGACTCTTGATGCGGGAACTAATACCATTGCATTCAAGCCTGATCGTGGGGCGACTTCAGGACGTTGGGAATTGGCCATAACACGTATTTCGGTTGGTGGAAACTCTTACGTTCCTCTGTCGACCAATAAGAGCATGGAATTCATGATGATTACTGCGACCCGTGCGGATTTCGATGTACTCTATCCGTATTACGGTATGGGGGTGTCGTTTGCACCCAATCTCCCAACCGGCACCACGGCTTCCGACTACATGCTGGTGCGCTCTTTCAATGACTGCCGGTACACCCCTGCCAACTGCACTGACTCTGTTGGATGCTACAGAATGCTGCCACCCGCTCATCTTCCCCCTCCGGGCGAATACAGGCTCTGTGTGACGTCAAATGACTGGCATGACCAATACCTTCCGTGGGGTGTGAACGCTCTTGAGGTGAAGCTTCTGATGGCCACGCCGCTGTACTTGACATCTGGTAAAGACAGAAATGTCGTGCTGCAGGATGCGGAATCTGTGGTAAATGAGTCGAGGCGTGTGTTCCTGGTGCGGTGCCCTGGCAACTACTGCCCCCTTGTGACCACTGACAGTGGGGAAGATGTGGTGCACCGTGATGCGTGTGTGAACACCTCCAGCTCGTCGCGTGTGTACCTGTCCGACGAACGTGTGCTGTTAGCAGCACCTGGTGTGTACGCTGTGTGTGTCGATGATGGTGATGGAGAGTACACTG
>NW_008827960.1:0-857 GCF_000691245.1 Trypanosoma grayi
CCCGGACAACACACACACAGCACAAGTGAGTGCAGTCGCGGGTGAATTAAACAGCGCCCACCCCACAACGGGGCAGCAATGGAATGAAATGAAAAACATTAATATGTGTTCAGCCTCCAGGGCCGCACGCAATTAAAAGGATACCACCCCGCCCGATGCACACACCCACACACAGCTCATCAGCACACAGCCGCAAAGGCCATCGCTCCCAGGAGCAGCAGTGCACACACCGCCGCAGGAACGCTGCTGCCATCCCCGGGCAGAGCAGACTTCGCACGGCCAAGCTCCTGACTGCGTCAGCATCTTCATTCGCTACGTTCTCAGCGCTGGCCTTTGCCCTCGAGGCCGTCTGCTCCGCCTTCTTTGCCCCCTCCCCCCTCCCCAGTCACCTGCACTGCAGCAGCACCTCTTTCGGCTTCCCGGGTGTTTGCTTTTTCGGCCACAATCGCCCCCGCACTTCTTTACTAATGGGAAGCAGCCGAGTTCCCCTTAACGTCCTTGGACGCACCGCGGACGATGGCACGTGCGTCCTTGGCTCGCCGCGCTGCCGCTGCCGTGGTCACACCCTGTGCAGGCGTCGCAACTACTCCTGCCGCTTCTCCGGCACTGAAAGAGACGGCTGGGCAGCACATAGCCACCGCACACCACAAGCACCCCGTTGGTTCTAAGCGCCTCGTGTCCCCCTTCATTCACCGTGGGCAGTGCGCCCCGTGCAGTGCACAACGGCGGTGTGCTCTCCTTAGTCGGCGACTGCAGCCCGCCAGCAACGCAGGAGGCGGCGCAGCAGCAATCACCCACAGCACACAGCGCACATCCGCCACTCCCGGTACCTCCCCCTCCGCTGCTTCAGATCGCCT
>NW_008827961.1:0-853 GCF_000691245.1 Trypanosoma grayi
TAAAGTTGAACGCCCCTCCCGAAAACCCACATTTTGGGATTTTTGAGGAATTTAGATAAACGAAAACAACACACCTCGATAATGTTAATGATAAAATAATTCCAATTTAAATATATTATATAAAATCATCTTACTCAATCTATCTATAATGAGCTTATCTTATCTGTGACGTATATCATTAAAGTTAATCATAAAGTTAATATCATAATCATAATTAAAATTTAATTTAACAACACCACTCCATACCCCTCCCCGCAATCACATCACACGATAAATTAAATAAATTAAATAAATTAAATAAACTAAATAAACACCTGCACCCATAACACCCCACCATAACCTCTACCATAACCTCTACCATAACCTCTACCCACCCCACCCCACCACAGCATTATACCCACCCCACCACACCGAAGAAACATTAATTATATTATATTACACCAACCCCAATCGAAACCCCCTCTCCCGTATTTTCGCNATTTTAGGCCAAATAATGTACGGGGAACATGCATGAATTTCGGGCCATAAAGTTGAACGCCCCTCCCGAAAACCCACATTTTTCAAAAAATTAAGAGCTCACACACCCCACCAACCTCATGGATAATAATTTAATAAGAATATATATTTTAATCTAAATTTTAACTTTTTATTTTCATCTATCATTTTACGATTTTTCATATCTGTTGGATTTAATATAGTTATAATAATCATAAAGTTATAAAAATTAATATCATATTTAAAATTTATTAACCCCTCCAATCCGATACTATATTACACCAACCCCAATCGAAACCCCCTCTCCCGTATTTTCGTGATTTTAGGCCAAATAATGTACGGGGAACATGCATGAATT
>NW_008827962.1:0-853 GCF_000691245.1 Trypanosoma grayi
GGAGCCGCGGTGGCGGGCGGCAGCCGGCGCTCTTCAAAGTCTGCGAGACGCCGCTGAGCGAGTACTCGGACGGCCTCATCTCCGCCGAGGATGCGGTGGGGGACGTGTGCGTCGGCTTCGACCCCGCCGGCCGCCCCGAGTTCATCGCCGCCGCGTCTGCGACGTCGGTTGTTGTGGTCGACACGCAGTGCTTCGACGAGTCGCTCAGGGCGAACGCCACGGAGGCGGTCGTGCAGGCGTTTGCGAAGCAGCAGCCGCAGCACCACCAATCGCGGCGGCCGCCGAGTGAAACGTTCTGTGCCTCCTTCGCCGCGGCCGAGGTGGTGCGTGTTTTAGTGCCGGAGCGCTACCATGCTGCCTTCGCGGTGGACGTTGCGCTTGTGATCGTCTTCGACAACGGCGAGGTGCGCTACGTGGAGCGCAACGTTGTGGGTGGCGCGGTGCAGCTGCTGCTCGAGCACCACCGGCAGCGGCAGGCGCGGCAGAGTGAAGTGGGCGTGTCGATGCTGCGCGATGGCGACAGTGATGACCCGCGTGCGCTGCCACACGTGCTGTACGCATACAACCTTTCTTCCGTGGTGCACAACGTGTGTGTCACGGCGGCGGGCTCACACGCGGCGGCGCACTTTGTTGTAAACGACGCCGCGCTCTGCTACGATGCCGCCGGCCAGCAGATGCGTCTCGTCGTCGCTGGCGCGGAGACGCAGTCCGCCGATCGGTCGGAGGTGCCGTGCAGCACGACGGGGTGGTGGGCGGTGGCTCACGGCGTCGTGTGCGTGCGGGACACATTGGCGCAGCATCAGCAGCAGCACTCCGTGCTGGCCGTGTCGAGCTTTTCAGGGCCACAGTCGGG
>NW_008827963.1:0-852 GCF_000691245.1 Trypanosoma grayi
ATATATATATATATATATATATATAGACGCACCGCAAACTGAGGTAGGCCACGCTCACCCAATTCATTCTACGGTGCTCTATATATTCATCGAGAAAAGAAAAAATTGACAAAAGCACTGGGAAACAGCAGGAGTGGGGGAGAATATAAAGGTGCGGCTGCCTCAATAGCACAATGCGACAGACGGCAGGTACACACATCCAGAGAAGTCGTCCGCTACCTCTGAAAGATGTGTCAGCCAACGCACAAAGCACTCCACACTCGCTGAGAAACACGACAGCACTGTGTCACCCCTTACTTCTTCAACAAACCCGGTGGAGCAAACACCTCGACAGTTGTGCTCTCTTTAAAGGAACTTCCTCCAGATACCATATAATCATACACACCGCTTGGCCTCTCCGCACTTAGTACAGAAGACATGCGAACAGACACTCTAGGGTGATCAGAACCCCTTCCCGAGTGTAAATAATGGGTTAAAGATTCAATACCACCATCCCGGCCAGCATTGGACAACCCAGACTTACGGGCGATCACATTACCGAGCTTCGCTGCCAAAACTCCAACAACCTCTTGACACATCTCAGCTTTATCAGTTCGTTTCTTCGAGGGCATCGGTACTTTCCAACGTTCACCAATCACTTGTGCAACCTTCCACCTCTGAAGCAGAGGAAGAGGTGCGAACAGATCCGTCAGTATCCTGAAAAGAGGACTCTCACCACCACCCGAAAGAGCACTTTTGGAGGAAGAAGTCAGCGAAATACCTTCATTTTCAAAATCATCCAATTCAGCCACACCCTGATCGAGCCGCAGTGCGGCGAAGGTGCGCCCGGGCACAGCGTTCAGCTGGTACATC
>NW_008827964.1:0-850 GCF_000691245.1 Trypanosoma grayi
CTATTTTCAGGGAGAGGGGTTTCGATTGGGGTTGGTGTAATATAGTATTAAATTGGGTTTATTTGTGGTGTTTAAGGTGGTGATGATTGTTATATGTTTATTCTTACTTTTATTACTCGGATTATTCTAATGGGTTTTTGGTTTATATATTTCTGGGTGGGGTGGAACTTAATGGTGTTGTGATTCGTCCTTTATTAAATTTACTCAGGGGGTTTGGGTATTGGTTATTTTGCTTACCTTTGTGGGGTATAGGGCATGATGTTTTAAATTGAAAGTTGATTTATATTTTATATTTAATTTTAATAATCTTATATATATAAACAAAACAATAAATGCACGAAAAAGAAAATAAAATGTGTATTAAGTTAATGTATCAAATTATATTTAATTAAAATTATTTATTTTGATGGTTGGGTGTGTGTGGCGTGTATTATTTTGTGGTTAGAATTTAGCCCAAAATGTCAAAAACGTGGTTTTCGGGAGGGGCGTTCAACTTTATGGCCGGAAATTCATACAGGATCCCCGTACATCATTTGGCCAAAAATAGCCTATTTTCAGGGAGAGGGGTTTCGATTGGGGTTGGTGTAATATAGTATTTAATTATTGATTATTGTTTATTTTAATTATACTAAAGATTATATAAACTGTGGATTAAATGTAAGACGATGTGAGTTCGAGAAAGTTATCGAGTTAAAGTTAATAGAAAATAATTAATTTAAATTTGGTATATTTATGGGTTTATGGTACCTAAAATGCCAAAAACGCACTTTTCGGGAGGGGCGTTCAACTTTATAGGCCAAAAACCATACAGGATCCCCGTACATCATTTGGCCAAAAATAGCCTATTTTC
>NW_008827965.1:0-848 GCF_000691245.1 Trypanosoma grayi
TGGCGCTTCGGGGTGTGACTGTGCCTGTGGAGATGTACCAGCTGAACGCTGTGCCCGGGCGCACCTTCGCCGCACTGCGGCTTGACCGGCAGGATGTCTTCGTTCACAACGAGGGGGATGGTGCGTCGAGCAGTGAGCCTGATTCCAGTGTAAGCTGCTTGAGTGGACGTGCATCATTCAGCAACCTTGTGCTGGTGACTGTGTTTGGTGCCTTCACCCCGCAGCAGCGTTTGCTTGTGCTGAAGCCGTACTGCGAGCGCTGGAGTGTTCGTCTGCCGCCGAGGACCTCGTCTGTGTCTGATGACGAATACTGTCGTCTGCTGCTATTGCGTCTCTCGCTGAAACTCGAGAAGGTCATGCAGCGTATGGGGTGCGCACATGAGGCTCATTCGCTTGTGTCTGCAACTAGCACAGTGAATTTGCCTTCCTTTTTGCAGCGGCTATCCTCCTGTGGGGAGGATCAGGGAGGTGGCTTCATTGGCCGTGGCTTCGGGGCGTACCCGGAATTGGGTTCCGTTGAGGTGTTTGGTGATGATTTAGATGATGTTATCTCTGTCACGAATAGCTAGAGTGGGAGAATTTTTTGTTGGATTTTAGGAGCAGACACGTTGCTGTCCCTCTGTATGTTTATCTGAGACTGCCGTTTTACATTGACCTTTAGTACGATATGTTTGGTTTATTTTTAACCATCAAAGAGGCTTGTGTTTGTTGTTTCTGGAGGAGGATTTGTTTTGATACCTGGAAAAGCTAAATTGTTTGAGAACTCCCTCCCCGAACACTCTGAACCTCGCTATTATGTTGGCCCACACTGAGGCCCACCTTCACTGCGGAGAGAACATAATATAGAC
>NW_008827966.1:0-848 GCF_000691245.1 Trypanosoma grayi
CCATTCGCTCTTCGCAGTACCTGGTGTGTACGCTGTGTGTGTCGATGATGATGATGGAGAGGACGCTGCTCCCGCTGCGCTGCCGGTGACGGTGCTGGAGAAACCGTTTGCCTTCAAGATAACTGCTGACACGGACCAGAACACTGCCACGATCGATGTTACTGGTGGCGACTTCGAGTGGCGCAGAGAGCCGTACACGGTGTGCGCTGTCCCACAGGATGAAACATGTGATTCCGTGTCTGCCCGGCTTCTTATGTGTGAGAAGAGTGGGTTGTCGTGGTCATCATCTGTGTTCATGGATCTCACCAACAGGGGAATGCTTGTTACGGAAGTGAGGTTCTGCTTCATTGCAGCCAACGTGACAATTGGAGGACGCACCTACACACAGATGCAGAATGTGTTAGAGGACGTGTGGGAGGATTATGGTGAGTCGACCACAGGATTGTCTGGTGGAGTCATCGCCGGGATTGCCATTGCCGGCATTGTTTTATTAAGTGTTCTGGTTGCCGCTGTGGTGTATGTGTTGCACCAGCGACGAAAGAAGAGAAGGGAGTCACTGGACTCTGGTACACCACCCTCGCCGACGGTGCCACACTCTGTGCCGAGGGAGTCAAATCCTCTGACAACTGACACTGCCGACACTTCCCCGCCCCCGACTGTTCCTCCGCAAGACGATGGTGCTGCCCAGGTGCCTGTTGTTGAGCAGCAGAGCAACACAGTGCAGCGTCACGTGGACCCAATAAATATACAGGAGGTGATGGAAAGGAATTTGGCTCCTTCAGATGATGCGTATGAAAGCAGTGCGGCAAACACAACGGGAAATGCCGGATCTGCTAATAACAATGTGC
>NW_008827967.1:0-846 GCF_000691245.1 Trypanosoma grayi
GGCTATAATTCGGGGAGAGGGGTTTCGATTGGGGTTGGTGTAATATAGTACTGGGGTAGGTATAAATTAAATTTTAATGTATTTTATTTTAATGTAATATTTATAGAAACTATTTTATATAATAATACAAGATCGAATTATACAGATTAGATAATATAGATCATAATTAAAGTTGTTGAGTTATAGAATCATTATATTTTATTTTATGTTTGTTCTGGTTGTTGTTTGTTGTTTCCAGATCTCGAAAAATCCCAAAAACACCCTTTTCGGGAGGGGCGTTCAACTTTATGGCCGGAAATTCATACAGGATCCCCGTACATTATTTTGCCAAAAATGGCGATTTTCCGGGGAGAGGGGTTTCGATTGGGGTTGGTGTAATATAGTATCGTGGTGTGCAGTGTATCGTGAATTTAAATATAATATTAGTTTTTGATTTAACTTTAATTTTAGATTTATATAAACTATATAACCGAGACATTAACGGAAAGTTGTGATTAATATGATCTAGAAATATCTTAGTTTATTATGAGTTAATTTAATTTACTATTTGTGTTGTTTTATGTACCTGTTCCTTACCCGGGGTGGGTGGGTTGTGGCAGTGCTCTAATTTAGATGGTATTACTATATTTAGATTTAACGTTAAGGTTCATATATAAACAGTACTGCATAATATTTTATATCAGATAGGTTAATAAGATTACGGTTTATGTGTAGCAGAGTTTTAATTATATTTTATTTTTATTTTGTTCGAGGTTAAAAATGCCAAAATGTGGGTTTTCGGGAGGGGCGTTCAACTTTATGGCCGGAAATTCATACAGGATCCCCGTACATTATTTGGCCAAAAAT
>NW_008827968.1:0-840 GCF_000691245.1 Trypanosoma grayi
CGCCTGCAGCTTGCTCCCTCACCCCCCCACCCCCCCCTCTCTCTCTCCCACCGTCCCCCACTCGATGTGTGGCTCTGATGTGGCGCCCACGAGTACCACACCGGAGTGAGAAGACGAAGGGGAACGTGTTTAGGGGGGACGCGCGGCGGCGAGAAAATAACAACAATAGTAGTAGTAATAGTAGTAGTAGTGGTAGTAGCAGAAAGAACACAAAAAACAACCACGATGCATAGAGAAGGAGAGAGAGAGACACACACACAAATTAAATGAAAAATTGAAGAAAAATGGCTAGGACACAACGTGGAAGATATATATATATATATATATATATAAAGCAAAAAAGAAGACAACATTGTTCGCCGCCCAGTTATTATACCTTCTTTCGCTGCCTTTTTCACATCCCCTGAATCGCCCCCTTTTTTTTTCCATGACCTTTTCTTTTATACATCGGTTCTTCTTGCTTTCCACCCCCCCTTTGGTTTTGTTTTCTGTTCCCACCTCCACTGCACAAGAGGGCCACCCCAGTTCCCCTCCTTTTTCTTTTGGTTCTCCACAGCGCCCTGGTGTTACTATCGTTTCACTCATCCATTCACCAGCAGTAGCAGCAGAAAGCTCCCACGCATTCACCATGTGACTGCGTTCATTCCTCCCCCATCTGCCTCGTATGACTGCATTGCCGCAGCACATGCAATGTGGGCGTGTGCGTGTTTTATTTGCCGAGAGCTGGACACATGAGGTGCCGTGCGAACTCGCATTTCTTGTTGTTGCAGCTGTGGCACCCACATGCATGCGTGCGGCACATACAATACACATACACACCATACAAACAAAAAAAAAAAA
>NW_008827969.1:0-834 GCF_000691245.1 Trypanosoma grayi
TCTGACGCCGCTGAAAAAGACTGCCCATTGGTGGGACCTGAAACAGCTTCAACGGCTACGAACTACATCACCTATGTTGTTACTGTGAAGCCCACTACAACTGGCCAGACTGCTGAAAATATTCCGGAGACACAAAACTATGAGGTGAAGGTACCGCCTAAGCACGATGTGAATATCATCGAGAAGGTTGTGGCTCTTTGCAGCCCGCCACCTACAAGTGACCCCTCTCGTTCACCACCGCAAAAGGTAATTCCTGCCAAAACGCAAGGAAAGGGCCTGGTTGACAGCGGAGTGCCTAAAGTGGCTCCTAATTCGCCCGAATCTCCCTCACATGATGGCGAGCCCATCACAACAAAGGGACACAATCGGCAGACTCAGGAAGGAGCGGAACTTCAACGTGACGGCACCAAATCGCTTGACACCGCCACAAGCAGAGAGAAACTAAACGGTGCACGCACCAGTGAAGAAAAGGAGAGTAGTGCCAGCACCGAAGTCGCTCCTCCGACTTCCAGCGAGGCAGAGAGCAAAGAAACAGAAAACTCCGCCACAGTGAAGGAAGCCGATCACACTCCCCCCACAGCCACACCTCAATCAGAGACCACCACCGAAGAGGCTTCCAACACTGATGCCGGTACGCCCACCTCTGCGGGAGAGGGCGCGAAGCTTCCTGACCGCAACACCGACGCCAGCAGCAGCAGCACTGCGTGGGTGCGTGCCCCACTGTTGTTGCTGCTTGCCGGCGTGGCCGTGTGGTGAGACGTGTGTGTGAGTGCAGGGGGCGACGATGGCCTCGTAATAATTGTATTGAGTCCCGAGGGCTGCGTTCTTCATTAT
>NW_008827970.1:0-833 GCF_000691245.1 Trypanosoma grayi
ATTCCGTGCGCCATGGATGGAGGTCGGCCTGTCGTCGGTGCGCTGAACATTGCGCAGGCTTCTGCGCTCTTTGTGCGGTTGTACTCTCGCCTTGCCGCTCATGAGATTGCGCACACACTTGGTTTCAACTATGATGTGATGGTGTCCCGCGGGATGGTGGCGAACATCACGGGTGTGCGCAGCAAACCGCAGGTCACGGTTGTGAACTCTTCCAGGACTGTGGAGAAGGCCCGAGCGCACTACGGCTGCGACAAACTTCCCGGCATGGAGCTGGAGGATGAGGGCGGCGAGGTATACGAGTTGTCGCACTGGAAGCGGCGCAACGCGAAGGATGAGCTGATGGCTGCGCCGTTGGGTTTAAGTGCTCATCTGTACACTGCACTGACGATGGCGGCGTTCGAGGATATGGGCTTCTTCCGGGCGAATTGGGGGATGGAGGAGCCGATGGGCTGGGGCAGTAACGCCGGCTGCGACCTGCTTCAAGAGAAGTGCCTGACGAACGGCACCACGAAATACCCAGGCATGTTCTGCAGTGAGCGGATTGTAAAGTGCACATCGGACCGCACGGGCCTTGGTGAGTGCTCGCTTTACGAATACGACAGCGCGCTTCCAGAATGGTTTCAGTACTTCTCCAACCTTAACATTGGTGCATATCCTCTTTCTCTCACGGACTACTGCCCTGTTGTGGAGTACAGGTACCAAGTGTGCGCTGAGACAGATCCGCCTGCGCAAGAAGGAAACATTATAAGCAGTGACTCGTGGTGCCTGGACGGTAACGAGCTTACTGTGAATACGCCGTTGGGTGCATCCCAGACAGGTGGTGTCTGTGCGGC
>NW_008827971.1:0-831 GCF_000691245.1 Trypanosoma grayi
AATTCATGCATGTTCCCCGTACATCATTTGGCCAAAAATAGCCTATTTTCAGGGAGAGGGGTTTCGATTGGGGTTGGTGTAATATAGTACAGAGGTGGTTGTTTTTGGGTTATTCTGTAATTTGGAAGATAGTATTTGTTTTATATTATTTTAATGATTAGATTATATACACTGTAACATATATTTAGAACGTAAAGATAATAAATGTGTCATGAAAGTTTGGTGTATAATATTACCTTAATAAAATATTTATTGTTTTGTTTTGTTTTGGTGGGTGGGTGTGGTGAATATGTTGCTTTTTGATTTTTAAAAATGGCCAAAAATGCCAAAAAACGGGCTTTTCGGGAGGGGCGTTCAACTTTATGGCCGGAAATTCATACAGGATCCCCGTACATCATTTGGCCAAAAATANGGGAGAGGGGTTTCGATTGGGGTTGGTGTAATATAATAACGGGTGTGTGCTTTTGTGATAATTAATATGGTTATTTAGTATTTAGATTTTATTTTAGATTTATTATTTTAATTTATTTTTTATTTAATTTAGATTATTTTAATATTTATTTTAGATAATTAAAGTTTAAGTTAAAGATTAATGTTTATTTATTTAAGATTCATTTAATTAAAATTGGTTAAATATAAAGTTAATATATATATCAAAACTACATAAATAAAATATTAATAGATAATGGAAAATTGAAGATTATTAAAATTATAAAGTTTAAAATATAATATATAATTTAATTTAATTTTGGTGTGGTGTAGGTGTGTTCTTTGGGCATAATTACATAAAAAATCCCAAAATGTGGGTTTTCGGGAGGGGCGTTCAACTTT
>NW_008827972.1:0-830 GCF_000691245.1 Trypanosoma grayi
GTGGAGGGCGTCGTGCGTGACGCCACGGCGTACACCGAGTACTCGCGCAAGAAGACCGTGACGGCCGTCGACGTGGTGAACGCGCTGCGGAAGCGCGGCAAGATCCTGTACGGCTACGCGTGAGGCACGCGCCGCGCTGCCGCTGCCGCCGCTAGATGGCGTAGCGCCATCATCAGCAGCAACAAGGACAGGGCGCCGCTGCCCTGCGCGCATAGATAGAAAATGGGGACGGAGTGACGCCACGCGCTGCGGCAGCCACTCGCTGCACGTGCTGCCCACCGCACTGCCCGCTGTGCGTGCTCTCCCGTGCGGACCCTCCCACTCCTCTCTCTCTCTCTCTCTCTCCACCACCACTGCCACCCCCAATAGCAGCAGCAAGCACACCAGCAAGCTAGAGCACGAGACAGCATGGCCAAGGGCAAGAAGAGCGGCGAGGCGAAGGGGACACAGAAGCGCCAGAAGAAGATCCTGCGTGAGAACGTCCGCGGCATCACGCGCGGGTCCATCCGCCGCCTGGCACGCCGCGGCGGCGTGAAGCGCATCTCCGGCGTCATCTACGACGAGGTGCGCGGCGTTATCAAGTCGTTCGTGGAGGGCGTCGTGCGTGACGCCACGGCGTACACCGAGTACTCGCGCAAGAAGACCGTGACGGCCGTCGACGTGGTGAACGCGCTGCGCAAGCGCGGCAAGATCCTGTACGGCTACGCGTGAGGCACGCGCCGCGCTGCCGCTGCCGCCGCTAGATGGCGTAGCGCCATCATCAGCAGCAACAAGGACAGGGCGCCGCTGCCCTGCGCGCATAGATAGAAAATGGGGACGGAGTGACGCCA
>NW_008827973.1:0-829 GCF_000691245.1 Trypanosoma grayi
CTGCAGTTGAGAGACATCCAGGTGCTGTGTCTGGTACTGATGGTTGTGGCTGCACCGTTTCTTTGTTGCGCTGCTGCTGCGGCTGGTGGCATGGTCCCCCGAACGAGAATGGCCACGCCTGCAGCCGACGACGATTCCTTGGTGACACTCACGAACTGCTTTCCCAGCGTTATACTCAGTCCTTTCACCATCCCATACACCTGCGAAGTTAACGATGCCCAAACACTGAGTGGCTTGGACCTCACTGTCTCGTGCTACATTCCGGATGTTCTCAATTCCTTCTGGCCGGCGGCTCTTGATGCGGGAACCAATACCATTACATTCAAGCCTGGTAGTGGGACGACTTCAGGACGTTGGGAATTGGTATTCACATCGTTTTCTGACGTTGAAGGAGAATACGTTCCTCTGACGACCAATAAGAGCATGGACTTCATGGACATCCGTGCGACCCGTTCGAATTTTGCTTCACTCTATCCGTATTACGGTATGGGCGTATCGTTGGCACCCAATCTTCCGAGCGGCACCACGGCTTCCGACTACATGCTGGTCCGCTCTTCCAATGACTGCCGGTACACCACTACAACCTGCACCGACTCTGTTGGGTGCTACAGAATTGTGCCACCCGCACATCTTCCCCCTCCAGACAACTATTGGCTCTGTCTGACGTCAAATGGCTGGAATGGCCAATACCTTCCGTGGGATTTGAATTCTCTTGAGGTGAAGCTGCTGATGGCCACACCGCTGTACTTGACAGCTGGTAAAGACAGAAGTGTCATGCTGCAGGATGCGGAATCTGTGGTGACGAAGCTGAAGCGTGTGTTCCTGGTGC
>NW_008827974.1:0-339 GCF_000691245.1 Trypanosoma grayi
TAGATATATATATATATATATATATATATATGCATTTATGTATGCATGCACCAGGGGAGACGTCTCGGGGGCGACGAGGAAAAGACGGATGATTTCCGCGAAGAAGAAGTGGCGCTCGTGGAAATGAATGCAAGCGGCGTGGAAAACAAAACAAAAAAAAGACGCATGAAGCCTTTGTTTGTTGTTGTTTTGGAGGGAAGAGGGTAGGCGGGCTGCGAAACGAGCGGTCCAATCTTACGCCTGGTACGCTCACGCCGATTCCTGCGCGTTTGTCGCGGCGAACTTCTTCGCAGAGGGGGTGAGTTGTGAGGGCCGGCCCGGCACGTCCCTCCCCGCCTC
>NW_008827974.1:473-823 GCF_000691245.1 Trypanosoma grayi
CGTATTTATATAAACATATATATATATATATATATATATATGTGCATTTATTTATTTATATGTCTCTTTGTGTGTGTTCTCCTCTCCGCGGGGTGGGTGGCAAAGTCCCGGAATACTCACCGCGTATGTGCACACACAGCTATATGCATCTTTATATATGTATGGGCAGTGACTGTGTAGAGGCAGCACGGAAGGCTTTTAAGAAGAAGAAGAAGAAGAAAAAAAAAGAAGCATACATAGCAGGGGGTGACTGCTGCTATTTTTGTGCTCGACGCTGTGGATTCAGGCGTGCTCCTTTTGCTTGTGTGTGTCACTTTCATTTATGTTGTTTTTTTTTTTTTTTTTGTTTT
>NW_008827975.1:0-821 GCF_000691245.1 Trypanosoma grayi
CCCGAACGAGAATGGCCACACCTGCAGCCGACGACGATCCCTTGGTGACGCTCACGAACTGCTTTCCCAGCGTTATACTCGGTGGTTTGCTCAACACCTACACCTGTAAAGTGAACAATGACCAAACACTGATTGGTTTGGACCTCTCCGCCTCGTACTACACCCCAATAGGTCTCATTACTGGGTGGCCGGCGACTATTGATGTTGAAAACAATAAAATTACATTCGTTCCTAATGGTGGGGTGGCTTCAGGGCGTTGGGATTTGGTCATCACGCGGCCTTCTGGGGATGAGGACTTTGACGTTCCTCTGACGACCAATAAGAGCATGGACTTCATGCGCATCGGTGCGACCCGTGCGAATTTTGCTACACTCTATCCATATTACGGTATGGGTGTATCGTTTGCACCCAATCTTCCGAGTGGCACCATGGCTTCCGACTACATGCTGGTCCGCTCTTTCAATGACTGCCAGTACACCACTACAACCTGCACTGACACTTTTGGGTGCTACAGAATGCTGCCACCCGCGTATCTTCCCCCTCCGGGCGAATACTGGCTCTGTCTGACGTCAAATGACTGGCATGACAAATACCTTCCGTGGGGTTTGTTCCCTCTTGAGGTGAAGCTGCTGTTGGCCACGCCGCTGTACTTGACAGCTGGTAAGGACAGAAATGTCGTGCTGCAGGAAACGGAATCTGTGGCCGGTGGGTTGGGTCGTGTGTTCCTAGTGCCATGCCCTGGCAACGACTGCCCCCGTCTGACTACTGACAGTGGGGAAGAGGTGGTGCACCGTGATGCGTGCGCTAGCACCTCCGTCTCG
>NW_008827976.1:0-820 GCF_000691245.1 Trypanosoma grayi
TTTTTTTTGTTCTGCTGAGCTTTTTCCTTTGTTGTATTCTCTTTCTTTTATTTTCTCGTTACTTACCCCATGCAGGTACTGCTGCAGAGAAGCGCGGGCAGCGTGGCTGTTGGAGTGAGGGTTATTTGTCATGTAACATGGAACACTTGCAGACGACATTGCCGGTAGTTTGTTATACTGTGCGTCCGAGCCCCAAAGTTCTTTAGCTTAAATTGATGATGGGGGACGCGCATTCCTGTGGAGTGCAAAATGCCCCGGGTATGCAGTGTATTGGTATTCCTTCATTTCTTTGTTCCTGCTGTGCGTTGTTGGGTAGCTGTGTGTGTGGCGTTTGTGTGTATTCCTTTTCTCTCCCGCGATCTCTGTTTCCTTTTGCATGGTGTCATAGTTGGAGCGAGAAGGAGTTTGTCCGGCCATCATCGTTGTCGTGCGTGGTTCTCTGTTTAGCTGCGAGTTGGAGAGCGGGTAGCTGGGCTGCTTCACGACCAAGCTTGCGTTCGTTTCTGTTTTTTTTTCTTCCTTGTGCGCGTCAATATATATATATATATATATATATATTGGTGCCCAGTTGATTGCTTGTACGTTTCTAATCCCACGAGGGGAACGCCGTGTCACCAGTACAGACATGAGCAGCACACGGCGCACCGCGACATCAACGTCGTTTCAACAACTGTTCAGTGTGTCGCAGAATGACAGCAAGTTCGGCAGCCGTGTGATGGATGTGACGCCTCTATTCAGTGTGGAAGGCGCCGTGCGTCACGTGGAGGTTGTGAGCGACCACGTTGCGTGGACGGCCGACACTGACGGCTCGATTCGTGCC
>NW_008827977.1:0-820 GCF_000691245.1 Trypanosoma grayi
AGAGAGAGACAAAAGAAACAACCACACAAAGGGGCAGCAGTTGAGCCCCAAGCAATCATTAGGAAGAGAAGGGGGATAAATACATCCACCATGAGCCAGTAGCACACAGCGTGGGGCAGCACACCCCGCGTGCCCACATGGGGCAGTCACCGCACAGCCGTCATAGCCAACAATACCATAACAATTATGCGTGTGGCACCATCTGCAACAGAAGCCGCAGCATCCTTTGCAGACACAACAGAAGCCGCAGCGTTGTTGTTTTCTTTCGGCGCCGGTGTCTCGGCTTTGTGTTCTGCAGAATTGGTGTCGGGTTGTTGGGGACCGCCGCCTCCGTTAACGTTTTGGTTGCTCCCAACATCGCTGGGGCTCTGGCCATCAGAAAGCTGCGGCGTGCTTTCACTCTTCCCATCCATATCCCCTGGAACGCTGCTCAGCACTTCCTCCTTTTCTTTTTCCAGCTGTGCTTGTTTCAGTTTTTCTTCGTCCAGCTCCGGGGCTTTTTCCTTCTTTGGGAAATTTACCTTCATACTGTCTTTTTCGTTCGGAAAAGGACTCGCTTGAAGACCGTTATTCTTGGTTTTCAACCATGCAGCGTCAGCATCGGTGGGTTTGATGGTCACAGTGAGGCCCCCATTCGTGTACTTATTTTTCGAAGTGTCCTCCTTTTTCAAAGAACCATTTTGTTTCAACTTCTCCACCAGTTCACTATACCCCGTTTTAATAAAAAAGTTCTTCGGCACCTGGTCCCCCGGAACGTTGCTGGTGTGTTGAGTCTGCGCCGCCCCCACCGCCGCCTCCCCGCCGCCGGCTGCCGCACACC
>NW_008827978.1:0-820 GCF_000691245.1 Trypanosoma grayi
TGGGTGCTGTGGTAGACCTCTCTCTTACTGTGAGGGGATATATAATTTACGATGTGGCAAAGCAAGGAAGTGAACCTCACCACGCTTTGCCTCCCACTGCTTGGGGCATGATTCTTTTGAGCTCTCCAAACGAGGACAACTTCAAGGGATGGGAGAAGCAGTGGGAAGCACTGCGTATCATAATAGATTGCCATAAGAAGAGTGAACTGAAAGCGAGGTGTGTGTGGATACACCGCGATAAAGCAGAGGAGGAACAACAGAAAGAATGGAACGTTGTGGAAGAGCGCATAAGCAATGTGGGACCGATTCCCCGCCACATTTTTTGTAGTAAAATTAAGTACAATGGTCGTGTGAAGGCGGTTGGAAAGGCATTGACCTGTATCACACCATCCAATGCTGAGCTATACTTTGGAGTGAACAAAGAAGATTCTTGGCAAGGCAAAGATCCCTGCCACAAGCTTGTGAAAATCACTCGGTATTCCGCGCCGGAGGAAGCTGAGTGTTACTGCAACGATCCGCTGGCACCTGCTATAAGGAAAGCAATAAAGGACCGGGTCGGAGATGCTGTTGACACCTCCGCTGTTCTGATGTCATTGTTGCTTCCATTTGATGAGATGGTGCCGAAAATCATGGAGAAATTTGCAGTTGCGGCATTTTTGCACGAGGAGTTCGTGAAAAGAGTACACAAGAAACTCAAACAGATTATTCCAGAAGGGTCAAGACGGAGGAAGAGGTGTGTCTTGGAGAATAACTTTCAAGTCCACCCTGCTTCCCAAAAGGGAATCCCAATACTTGCATCTCTTCAGAACGAAATGAGTAA
>NW_008827979.1:0-814 GCF_000691245.1 Trypanosoma grayi
GGGGGGAAATATCTGATGTGAGTGAGGTGCATTCTCTGAAAGGTGGCTTGTTCGTTTTTTCCCCCACTAGATCCACTACCTGCTGGTGCTGAAGTGCAGACGCCTAGGGTGGCGTATTTTGCTCCCTGCTTTGTGTGATGTCGCTGCTGCTATTGCTGGTGCCTACCCCCTCTTTTGTTGCAGCGGGGCTCTCCGTCGCGTTCGGCGTCCTAGACTCTCTTTTCTTCTCCGTCTCTCCTCTGCCTCTCTGCATGTGTGAGCGGGTTGAGCGTCACTGGTGTAAGAGGGGTGTTCGTGACGGGGAAAAGAAGGAAGAGCTAAAGGCAATACTGGCATGGTGCATGTGGATCTCACCTGTGCGGCGATTCGACTGACGCCCGTGTGGATTTGTATCGCTGCGCACTGCTCAAATGGCGATTGGCCTACGTCCCTTGAGGCGGCCATTCGCGTAATTGACTACGGCTTCTCCATGGAGACGTTCCGCCGCCGGCCGGAGGTGCTGCTGACGCACCTCTTTGTGCACGCAAACGACGCACACCTCAGGGGGAACATGGCAGCGTTGGTGACAACCCTGATTGGGTTCGGTGGATCCTCCGTGGAGGAGAATCTCATGGAGACGAGCATCACAAAGTGTATCCGCCGTACGCTCAGCTCGCTTGTGGTGTTCATTGGCGGCGGCATCATTGGCGGCCTTGGCGGGCAGCTCCTCTTCAACGACGCGCAGCGCAAGCGTCGCTACGGGGGCTGGCTTACGGCGCCGGCGCTTCGGGAGAGCGCGGCGGGTGGCGTGTCGCCCGTCTCCGCCATCGCGGAG
>NW_008827980.1:0-814 GCF_000691245.1 Trypanosoma grayi
TTTTTTTTTTTAATGCTTCCCCTCACGGAGCCACGCTTCGCACTGCTGGATCGCATACGCAGTTCCCGTGCCTTTTCCTTCTCTCTCTCTCTCTCTCTCTTGTGTTCAGGCTTGGCATACTGTGCGCTTCGCCACACACACACACACACGCACGCAAAGTCCATAAGATAGTAAGAAGAGGAACGCTCCCGAGAAGAGAGCGAAATACGGAAAGAAACTAGAGGGGAGGCAGAAGCCGCAGCACTGGAAAAGAACAGTAAGACACACACTCGTGCATACACATTCACGCCGCGCCGCTTGAGTCACTAGTTGCAATACTCTATGGCGTCTCACGCTGCACAATCTACTGCGCCGTTATCAGTCCCATTCCTGTCGCCTGCTCTTAACATGAACGACAAGGTGTACTACACCGCCGCTGGGAACGGAAGTAAGAAGCGGTTGAACGTGCCCAGCGCCGCCGATGTGGACGCCTCCGCACTTCCAAAGACTGCTCAGGAGCAGCAGACGCAGCAACACATGTACGCGTACCGCCCACGCACGGAGGAGCTGCTGTGCCAACGCCGCTCCGGTAGTAAGCGCGACCACGACACCGCCACCTCGACCGACGTGGGGCAGCAGCAGCAGCAGCAGAAGACGGAAGCAGCAGGTGCAGGTGCGCCGAAGCTTGCCGACCACGCAGGGGACACGAAGGCGCCGGTGCGGAAGCAGGCGAAGGTCACCTACATTCTTCCGAACCAGAGCCGTGAGGAGGGGCACTTCTACGTTGTGCTCGGCGAGGACATCGACGTGTCGACGCAGCGCTTCAAGATCCTGT
>NW_008827981.1:0-810 GCF_000691245.1 Trypanosoma grayi
CACACACACATAATCAGCGCAGTTGAAGCGAGGGGAGTTGCAGAGCATCCACAGGGTGTGGTCTCGAAGCACTTTCCAGACAGAGCGAAAACGAACGAGACGAGAAACCAAAACAAAAACAAAAAAAAAAGATGAAGCGGCGGAGAATGAACCACAAAGTACAGCAAACAACCAAACAAGAGAAATCAGAGGTGTGACTGCTGCTGATGCTCCTCTTACGGCTGCCTCGAAAAATAAGAACAAAGCGTTGTAAGCGGCTGTGCTCAAAGGCAAAATAGGTAAACAAACACAAATAGACATACGCCGCTGCTTCTGTTGTTGCTCTACTGCTTGCAGTGCAAGAGAAGCAAAGCCAAACGAAAGCATAGTCACGCAGGCGACGTCGACAAGGAAGGCAAAGAGGACATGGCGCCACGTTCCGGAAAGAACGATGATGACAAGATGCATTGAGGGAGACAAGGTCTGTTTGCTCGCCGCTATCATTCCCTGCAACAGTCTTTTCCTCACTACACACACTCTCTCTTTATTATTTCTCTCCGTTTTCTTTTAAATCTCATTCACCACCGCTGTCATCCTTCTTCTTTCCATTTCATTGCGCTTTTTTATTGATGTTTTTTTTTTCCTTTTTCTTTTCCTTCCGACTAATCTCCGGTTACGGTTTCTTTCCACACCCATTTCCATCTGGCACCGTGCCCCCTCTTCGTCGGGCGCCTCGTCCCCACAGAGCGGGGGACGGTGCAAGGGGGCACCTGGCACACACACACACACGCACCGCTCCGTGCATCTATCGAGCACCCCTATATATATATA
>NW_008827982.1:0-809 GCF_000691245.1 Trypanosoma grayi
CACACACACACACACGCAGCCGGACAGGTCCAAAGCTCTGTAACGGTGGCTCCACCCCACAGCAAGCCGTCTTCGTTTGTCAACCCAGTGTATATGGCAATACGACAGCCGCAGTAAGAAAAAACGGCAATAATACATAGAGCAACAATTATAGCAGTATAAACAAAGTTGCCCAAAAAGAGAAACATGCCACAGCTCGGCAAACACGCTGTTTAATGCATGCAACCAAACCCAATAAAGTGCCTGCTGCCCCACCTATACCTTTTTCCAGTGGGTGAAGTGTCATTGCCAAACCGCTCCATCAGCTCGGCGTACTCACTCTCCTTTATATGATGAATGACCACTGAGCGTGATGTCACGGGCCGAACACGGTGCCCCACGTGGACGTCGTGGAATCGGCACGATTTCTCACGGGCATACACGAGGTGTGGATACCTCCTCTCCTTGAGCGCCCGTCCCACCATAACGTCCTCGTGTTCCATATTCAAGCTCAAAAAATCACTTTCCTTGGCGGCATATGGGCGATACACCAACCTTCTTAGCGGTTCATATAGCACAACCTGCTCTGCCACATCCCTCGCCAGTGTCACGGAGTAACCAGTGGCGTAGCGAACCTTCATGTTGCTTGTTATATCAAAGAACCCCCAGTAAACTCCACGCCGGGGCAAAGTGCGCAGGTCGGCAAGGTACTGCGGCACACGCAGGAACATGTCATCGTCCCCCTTCGCGATGTAGTTCGCTTGTGGGAACAAGTACAGAGCCACGTGGTACCACATAAATGTCTTGCGGCTCATGCCCACTTCAGCCGC
>NW_008827983.1:0-808 GCF_000691245.1 Trypanosoma grayi
CACAGCTGGGCCGAGCCGCTGACCCCATCCATGTTACTCTTGCCGGGCACCTCATCGCCGTTGCTGTTGGTGGTGTCGGATTTGGGCCGTGGAGAAGCGGCAGCTGCCACCGTGGCCAATGCTTCGGATTCATATGGTTGCTCCGCAGAAGTGTCCAAGGCACCAGGCGCTGCAGTGGAAGCGGCAGTGAGGGGCTCTTTCTCTGCTGGAAGAGTCGACTTGTTCGTAGGCTCTTCATTAGCAGCACTGACGTCTGACGTAGTCTGTGGTGATGTCGTCCGATGGGTTCGTGTGGAGGTGTCAGAACTCACACCTGTTGGGGCCTCTGTGTTGTCTTTTGAATCAGACGGCGATGTGCTGGTATGCGTCGAAAGATTTTCCTCCGTACTTTTGAAGTGTTCAGATATCATTTCCGATGGGTTTGCTGGGAGCTGCCCCTCTCCCTCTCTTGCAGCCAACTTCCTTTGTTCATCAGTCGGCAACTGAGAATTCACTTGCCTTGGTCCAGAGGGTTCCAAAGGGGTTTGTTCTTCAGGTTTCTTCTCCCCTGGAGGGTGGCCCTCTTTTTCTGGGCGTTGCAAACCATTATTTTGCACATGCACATCATCTGGGACTTTCACTTCAGGCTCTGCTTTCTTTTTTTCTTTTGGTGTGCACTGCGAAGAGCTTGGGCCAGTCCTCTCTTGCTCTGGTTCTTCAGCACATGTTGTGGTCCCTTGATCTCCCTCCTGGAGAGTGCTCAACTTCGGTACAGCGGGCACTCCTAGATTCCCTCCCCCCGATTGACTTGCTGTCTGTTGCATTGCAG
>NW_008827984.1:0-807 GCF_000691245.1 Trypanosoma grayi
TTTTTTTCTTTCGCTATCGACACGAATTCAGGCGCCCCTCTCCCCTCAACTGTTTGCCTTCAGTCACTGTGAGTCAGAGCAACACGAGGTCTGCCGTGAACAAAGCCGAACACAACCGCTGGAGGAAATTCATCACCAGACAACCAGGAAGGGGCAATTCTTTCCTCGTCTTTTCCTTTTCCCTTTCTCCTTTTCTTTTTTCCTACGTTCTTCCCTCATCTTCTCCTTAAGTTGTTTCCCTTTAATCTTCTTTTTTTTCGTTTCTTATTTCCCACGCCCCAGTTCTTACCCACAGTTGCGCAGCCTTCGCATTCTATTCGTTCCTTCCTCGTTTTCTCACCGCTCGCATATTTTCCCAGATTTTTATTTTGTGTTCTTTGTAGTTTTGGTTTGGTCGCAGTAGCGGCGCTGACTGCACGTACCCCGCAGCCGGTCCCCTACGACTCCCTGCGGGCATATTCACTGTTCTCAGCGGCCAGACTGCTCACGTGGGAATTCCCCGCAGCGTCCGGCGACGTATACAGCGCTCTCTTCTTCGCCTCCTCCCCACTGGCGCGCATCAAAAGAACCGGACACAGTTGCATCACAAATATAGACAGCAGAAAACCAGCAGCGACGGAGAGAACAGCCACACCAACCGCGACTCCGTTTGCCATTACATCGCCTTCAACGACTCGGTGCTCACACAATCCATCCGTCGCATCGTACACATAACCTGCGGGGCACGCCTGCGCCGGGCACATTGCGCGGTACCGTGCGCACTCCTCCGTCGGGGGCCTGCCCTCCACAACGCAGTCGAGCTGCTCC
>NW_008827985.1:0-797 GCF_000691245.1 Trypanosoma grayi
ATCGCGCGGCTGCTGCAGCTGGACGAGCGGGAAGCGGTGGAAACGCTGCGCTGCGTCTTCACGGCGCCGCCCGTCGACTCGCCGAAAGGCACGTTCGGCGTCCTGCTGCTCGTCACGCTCGACGGCGTCGACCTGCTCTGGGCGGCGTCCAACTCGCTGGTGGCGCTCGTGGCGCACCAGCTGTGTGCGTCGCTCGACGAGCTGAACGAGACGGCGCCAACGTCGGGCTGCCACGTCGTGGTGCTTGCCACGGCGGAAAGCGGCGAAGCCCTCCCAACTGCACTGCTCTCGCGGCTTTCGCTGCTGCGCGTGCACGTTGCCCACACATCAGTACAAGAGCGGCTGTGCGTCATCGACAGGCGGAGTTTGGCAACCGATTTTCCGCCGCGCGTGCGTGAAATGGCGGCTGAGGCGCTCGCCGGGCTGACGGCCGGGCAGCTGGCAGCGATGGGCGACGAGGCGTTGCTGCAGCTGCTGGAACGCGAGGCGGCACTTGACGCACAGCAGCAGAAGCAGCAGCATATGTGTAGGCAGCAACAACAACGGCAACAGATGCTGGATGGAGACAAAGAGAAGGGTGAGGACGAGGAAGGCGATATGGTTGATGAAGCGTACCGCGGGCTTATTGGGGTGCGTGACGTCATCCGCGACCTCGAGGAGCTCGTGGTGTGGCCTCTGCTCCAGCTGCCATTCCTCCGTCGCTGCAACGTGGCGCCGCCGAAAGGCCTTGTGTTGTTTGGCCCGCCGGGCAGCGGCAAGACGGCAGTGCTGACGGCGCTGGCGCGGCGACTGCGCGG
>NW_008827986.1:0-796 GCF_000691245.1 Trypanosoma grayi
GGGACGTACTGGACCCTGGCACCACGATGCGGTGGCCGGTATCACAAGGAATATATATATATATATATATATATATATGTGTGTGTGTGTGTGTGTTTTTGTGAGTGTTTTGTTTCCTCGTGTATTGTTGACTGTCGCCGATGTTGCCGTCTCATCAATCACCGCCGTAGAGCACGCTCATATTCGTCCTAAGCAGATATGGAAGGAAACCCCTTTGTTGTATTTGTCATTTTGTTGTTTTGGTTATTTTTTTCTTCTGCGATCGGTTGCTTTTTTATGTTGCTATACGTTTTTTTTCGTTATGTCTTTCCATTGGGGAAAGGCACGATGCAGTATTCAGGCAGTCGTTTTTTTCCTGATCCGGGATCCCGCAGGTCTACTTGCCCCTCCTTGGGTACATCGTTGCTGGGGTTGGCGGGTTTTTTTTTTATTGAGCTCGACAGGAATCTTTAAGCTTATATTTTTGCCTTGCGCCCCATTCACCACCGCGGGGGCATAAACCGCAGGGACGTTGCGGAAGCAGAAAAGCACACCACACGCTAGCGCAGCGGGGCGCCCCTGCAAAACAGAAGAGCAGAACCAGCGGGCAGATACAAACACAACCGCGAAATGCGCCGAGGGGCTTCCCGTCCCCACGCACCCGTTTAAAGGCAGCGGGCCCCCGCGCCTTCGCGCCGGCCCTTTTTCGAAAGGGCACCCCCGCCAGCGCGCAGACGCGACCCACCCCCCGCCTCCCAAACGGGCCCCCGGTTCCTTTTTTCCCGGCGGGTGGGCCCCCCGCCGCCTTCCCTAAAAA
>NW_008827987.1:0-791 GCF_000691245.1 Trypanosoma grayi
GCAGTGACGAAGACGCGCCCCACCGAAATGCTTTTCCGCTGCACACGCCTGCGGCTCTCCCCACGCGCCTTCGTGCCAGCAGCAAAGCTGCGCACCCTCCTGTGCAGCTGCGGGCTGCAGGAGGTGGTGACGGCGCACGGCGACGACTTCGCAGCGGAGGTGGCGACACGCACGGCGTACCAGCAGTTTGCACCGCTCTTCACGCCGTACTTCACACTGGAGAGCCAGCACCTCACGATGCTCGGCGACACCGCCATTGACGAGTTTCTCTCGCGCGCAATACTCGACTACGCGATGCACGCCGGCCTCGTGCTGACGGTGAACGCCACAAAGCAGCTCAACGCGGTGATGCACAATCACTACGCGCTGCGGCTGTTTGCGAAGGAGCTGCGCTTCGACGAGCTGGTCGTCCCGCTCAGCATGAGCAACGCTTCTGGTGATGGCCCGGCTGCAGAGGCGGCGGGCCTTGACTTCCTGGAGCCGCAGCACGTCGGGCTGAGCGGGCATGACGTCGCGGGGACGTCGTTTCACGATGCGCCGCTGCGCGCCGGCCAGAGTCCACTCGGGTGGATGTTCTCCCACTTTGTTGGGGCCGTGCAGCAGGTGTTCGGCCGTGACGCTGCGCGGCTGCTGTTATCGCACACGTACGGCGGTCTCGACGCGAACCTCCCCGGCTGTGCGGCGGCGCTGCTGCTACGCACGCTGCAGCACTTTCCCGCGGCGAACGTCACGGAGGCGGTGCTCGCCGCTCAGGGCTTGCCGCTTCGCTTCGTCGCCAAAACACGCGTGCT
>NW_008827988.1:0-791 GCF_000691245.1 Trypanosoma grayi
ATGAATGAATGAAGGGAGGGGAGGTGGTGGTGGTGGTGGGTTGTCATTTGTATGGTTGCTGCTACTCTTGTCGGCTCTCTTCCTGTAAGACATGCTGTGCTCTTCCTCCTCGCCTTGCATGCGGTTGTGTGTGGTTCGTGTTGATTACTTGTGGCAGTCCTAGTGAAAACCCCACGTCTTGGCATCAGCAGCCATACTCCACACCGCCGTTGCTTCGCCTCACCTGTCCACACGATCATGGCGTTCGACTGTGTGGCGGTCGTATGCGGCTTCCTGCGTAAATTTCTCTCCCTCATCATCGCCGTCCTGATGGCAATCTTCACGCTTCTGTATGTGATTGGCGCCGGCCGCGTCATTACGCTCGAGCACAGCTTCAAACACTCTGGATTTGCCCATTTTCTCGGCATCCTCTTCTCCATCGTCACGGCAATTTGCTACGTCGCGTTGCACTTTGTCCCGCGCAAGGCGTACCGGCTGCTGTATCTCCTCTCCGCGCTGCTGGTGATCACGATGTTCCTCGTGGCCCACTCCCTCGGGCTCGCCGCGCCGGTGGTGAGTGACTGCAATGCGATGGGCCTCATCAACTACAGCGATGTGGTGGAGAAGTGGAACGACATGGGAACTGTGGGAGTCATCTTCAACAACGAGACAAACAGGACTGAGGCAATTGGCAAGTTAGGAGAACGTGTGGGGAACTGCGTTGAACAAGAACTTACCTTTGTCAGTGCGTTGCTGATGATGATCCTGCAGCTGTTCGCTCTCTTCGACGTACAGAATGTGCTGCTGACGCG
>NW_008827989.1:0-790 GCF_000691245.1 Trypanosoma grayi
GACAAGGATGACGAGAAGCAAAACCAAAACGAAAGAGTGTCTCTGTGCGAATGCAACTGTGCTCTGTCCCATACGCACACGCACACACCTTTTCATATCCGCATGCCCACCAATATATATATATATATATATAGTCTGCGTGTGTGTCTCTCTCTCTCTCTCTCTCGGCACATTGGGTAACGCTATACAGCAGCAGCAGAAACAGCAGTAACTGATATGAGCTACGTGTTTGAGATTAATGTGCTTCCACACGAGAGCGGTAAAGTCAAAAAAAAAAAGGAAAACGAAGTACATGCGTGTCGGCGTGTTAAGCAATTGAATCAACAAGGCTTCCACAGATATGTGTAGAGTTATACCACACAGTTCTTTGTACGTGCCATTGGTATCGTTCTTTGTTCTGTTGCTTTCGCACTTACTGTGATGACAAAGAGGCGAATGCACGGATACTTCTGGGTGGGGGTGGGGGCGGCGTTGAGTGGAGATTAAGTTTCACTGGCAACGATGCCGCTGTTTCGGTGTTGTTGTTTTCTCTTTTCTACCCTTGTATGTTTTTTTTTAAGGTCTCGACCGTCCAGCCTTCTTTTGTTTTTTTTTTATTATTATTGAATTCTGGGCTCGTTGTTTGTCTCAACGGCTCTGTTGTGCTATGCTTCTTCCGGAGACTTTTTATTGTCTGCTTCGTGCCACTCTCTGCTGCTGCTGCACGCGTCACTGCGTGGTAAAGCGCAGACGGCCGGCTCGTGGGAGACAAACGGTGTCTCTCTCTCTCACCCTCTCTGTGTGTGTGTGT
>NW_008827990.1:0-790 GCF_000691245.1 Trypanosoma grayi
CCCGCCACGCCAATGCGGCCCTTGAGACAGGGCAGTCGACGACGCGGCAGCTGCAGGTGCAGGGGGAGCAGATGGAAGTCATTAACCGCGCGCTTGACGATGTGGAGCACGAGCTGAACGTCAGCGACCGCACAGTGCGGTCAATGTCGTGGACCGGCAAAGTAAAGAACTGGTTCACCTCGAAGCCGCGGAAGCCGCAGAGTTGCGCCGGCGCCGGTGGCACAGCGGGCTCTGGCTCCGCGTCCGCGCCGTCATCATCATCACCATCAGCCGCCCCGCCCCGTCAGCAACGGCAACAAGAGCCGCGGCGCGTGGGAGAGGCAGGCGGCGGCGGCAGCAGCAGCAGCAACGGCGAGACCGGGACGAGCAACGGTCACCTCAGCAAGGAGGAGGACAAGCTGCTCGATACGCTGCTCAACAGTGTGGGCGCCATGCGGGAGCAGGCATCACTGCAGGGCGAACTTCTCGCGGGACACAACCGGCGCCTGGACGAGATGTCTGCAAAGACCGATGCAGTTCGCGGTCACATGGAGCGCACTGACCGCAGCGTGAGGAAGCTCCTCTAAAGGAAGGGTGGGGGGGACCGCTGCGTTGCCGCGCATACCGGCGTCCCCCCACGTGATATAACGAAGTGCCAACAGGCACGTATTGCTGATCCATTGCCTGCGCCGCCAGCATGGATGAGCTCCCGGTTTTCGGCCGGTGAGCTCGTTGTTTTCAATGCCTTCATCTCACTCAGTGCACGGCCTGGTTTGTGGCAGTTTTATTTTGTTGTTTGCTTTGTGGCTGG
>NW_008827991.1:0-787 GCF_000691245.1 Trypanosoma grayi
GCCCTCGCGCTGTGCTGCTGCACGTCTGTGTGCGTGGAAGCAAGTACTGAATCTGACACAGCTAAGCAACGAAGTCCATTTCCACCTTTGAAAGGTGATCCCCGGATAACGCCAAAGCAGACAGTTGCTGCTAGGAACTGCCCAGCGGCGTCAAGTTCAGTCTCTGGGGAACGCAAGAAGGTAACTGTATCCACTACAGCTATTTTGAAGGAGGGTGCCCTACAGTACAGAAAGACAATCATCAGGTCAGTAAAGGAGGATGTCACCGTTCCCGATGGGTACAACTTTACAGTGGAAAAAAATGTGGTTGTTGAGTGCGTGGGGAAAGACGGAGATAAGATCACTAAAGAAAAGTGTACGGTGGTAGACGGTGCAACGGCCACTAACAACATTACCTATATTGCCACTGTGAAGTCCACTACGGCAGACCCCGCCGCTGTAAATACACTCGCGGAAGAGGTGTCTGTAATGAGTGTCCCAGATGGGTACAAAATGAGTATTGACCACCATGTTGCGGTTAAATGCATTCCTTTAACAGTGACTGGATTATCCCCCTCATCTGCAGGGGTCGGGACCCCCGGCGGAGGAGACGAAGGAGTGCTTAACGACAGAGTAACTGAAGATGTCTCTACCCAACTTCAGTCTTCAATTAAGAACGATACCGTCAAAGGAGAGGCAGATCGACTTGCGTCACAGGCAAACGGCTTACATCAACCACCGGGTTCTGCATCGCATGATTCCATTGCCAACAGTGGAAAGATAAATGGTGAACGCGCCAGTGAAGAAA
>NW_008827992.1:0-786 GCF_000691245.1 Trypanosoma grayi
TGGGTCGTGAGGCGGCAAGGCGCCACCACCGCCCTCATCCACGCTACTCCCGATGATCTCGGGCACCGCGACGAGCAGCCCTTGGTGATGCCGGCCACCTCATCGTGGTACCAAGGTTCAGTACCCCGTGTTGTCGGGGGAAGCCAAGCGACAGCAACGTTCGCCACCTGGAGAATATTGCGGCGCCAGGCTTACGGCATCACACAGTACCAGGACCAGCCGCGCCTTGCTGGGACACAGTATTATCCTTGTCGGTCTTGGGGCGCGGGTCACCGCGCCGTCAGCAGTATCATCCACACCAAGTTACTGCTGTGTGGAAATGCGGAAGAGAATCCCAGCCCTACAGCAAAGGGCAGGCAATGGAACTCAGCTGGGCTAACACAGGACAAACGCCTAGCCTTGGGTAAACAGCTCTACGAGGATAATATCACGTTCTGCCTTCTGAGTGAGACAAAAATATCTCCCCCTGAAGCAGCTAACTTTGGACCCCCCGGGTTCCAACATTATGGGATAGCTCGCACCTGTCGTCGTGGACGTGTATCAATCCTCATTAGGGATAAGATACAGGTAGAGACAGGACCGGCGCTTGTGGCAGGCATTGAGCTTGCACAAGTGACCATCCATCTAGATGCAGGTATTTTTTTTCTTTCTTTCTTCCTCGTGTCTTCACGACTCTCGTCGACGGTTCCGCTCCATCAGCCACCATCGTAGAGCACGTTCGTTATTGCTTAATTTCTATGCGGAAGGAGGTCCCTTTGTTTTGTTATGTATTTTGTTATTTTTGGT
>NW_008827993.1:0-785 GCF_000691245.1 Trypanosoma grayi
ACGCTGAGAGCGACGTCGGCGAAGAGGTCGACGGCGGAGCGCCGCGTCGCACCGTTCGCGGGCACGGCGGCGTCGTCGTTGTCGCCAGCGCTGCCGTTTATGCTGGGGAGAAAATGGCCGTACACATCGCATGGGATCCCCAAGAGGCGGAGCTCCATCTCCTGCGCTTCCCCGCCGGCGTCTTCACGCGGACGCTTGAGACCCACTGAAGTCATCGCAGCCTCGTCACCAGCAGCAGTAGTAAAAACAGCACACGATGAAGTGGGAACGTTACGGCGGTGGGAGGCGTTTACACCGCACTGCAGCTGCCGGTACGCCTCACGGCCCTCTTCCGCCTCTGCCTCGGCGCTGCGCAGTGTTGCTGGTGCAGGTTTGGTAGCAGTAGCAGTAGCAGCAGCAATTCCAACCCCCTTCAGCAACACGTGCGCACCGTCCACATAGAAGTTGGCACACCTTGCCGTATCTGCGGCGCTCTTCGTGGCGTAGTCCACCAGCGCGGCGCCGCATGACGACTCGGTAACTGCCGCCTCCGCAGCCGGCCGCGTGATGAGAAGCGCGTTGACGACTGCGTCTCCGCCGGCGTGGGCTCGCACGTAGTCGTAGAACTCCTCCGCCGTCACGTGCAGCGGTATGTTTGTGGCGAGCAGCCGGTACGGCATTCGGGCCCCAGGCTGCACACACACTCTCACTCGCACCACTGCGCAGCGCGGAATAGTAGCAGCACACACCCCACGGAAAGCAAGCAGCCCCCCAAAAAAAGCAAGAGAAAGGCAAAAAAAAAAAAA
>NW_008827994.1:0-784 GCF_000691245.1 Trypanosoma grayi
GATATAAGGAGATCGGTAAAACTATTCAACGCAGCACTGGAAGATTCCTTCGCTCTTCTACACTCAAGAACCCTGGAAGCAAGCTCTTCGGCTTTTCGACCAGCCTCAGCTTCTTCAGCCCTGCATTTAGCCTCGGCCTCCTCCTTAGCCCTACGTTTAGCCTCAGCCTCCTCCTGAGCCTTACGTTTGGCCTCGGCCTCCTCCTCAGCCCTACATTTAGCCTCGGCCTCCTCCGCAGCCTTACGCTTAGCCTCGGCCTCCTCCTCAGCCCTACGTTCAGCCTCAGCCTCCTCCTCAACCCTACGCCTAGCCTCAGCCTCTTCCTCAGCCTTACACTTAGCCTCAGCCTCCTCCTCAGCCCTACGTTTAGCCTCGGCCTCCTCCTCAGCCCTACGTTTAGCCTCGGCCTCCTCCTCAGCCCTACGTTTAGCCTCGGCCTCCTCCGCAGCCTTACGCTTAGCCTCGGCCTCCTCCTCAGCCNTCCTCAGTCCTACGTTTAGCCTCAGCCTCCTCCTCAACCTTACGCCTAGCCTCAGCCTCTTCCTGAGCCTTACGCTTAGCCTCAGCCTCCTCCTCAGCCCTACGTTTGGCCTCGGCCTCCTTCTCAGCCCTACGTTTAGCCTCGGACTCTTCCTCAGCCCTACGCTTAGCCTCGGCCTCCTCCGCAGCCTTACGCTTAGCCTCGGCCTCCTCCTCAGCCTTACACTTAGCTTCAGCCTCCTCCTCAGCCCTACGTTTAGCCTCGGCCTCCTCCTCAGCCCTACGTTTAGCCTCGGCCTCCTCC
>NW_008827995.1:0-782 GCF_000691245.1 Trypanosoma grayi
CGCCACGGCGGCGCAGCACGCGCAGTGGCGCAGCCCCCGGAAGCGCGTCGCCCGCCACCCCCGCCGCTGTTGTGACACTCGCGGAGAGCCAGAAGGTGCTGCGTGGACCCGCCGCCGTGGCGGATCGCGTCTTTGAGTATATTGCCGGCATGCCAGAACAGATGCTCTACGTCCTCAGCTGCCTCGTCGTGCTGACGCTGCGGCAGCAGCGCGACAAGGATCTAGCGCGGGTGAGTGTGGCCGGCGCAGCACCTGTTGTGCGTCGCCTAAAGACAGAGGCCGGTGCTGTTGGTGCTGGTGCATCCGAGCCTGGCACCTTCGCGATGCGCGTAGTGCACCGCCTGTACATGGGGCTGATGGGCCAGCAGCGGTTCCCGTCGATGAACGCGGCTGGCATTGCATCCGCCATCGATGGTTTCGCGGATCTCGGCATCATCTCGCGCCCGCAGCGGCGCGGCAACGAGGAGCTCTTTTCCTTTAACGGGACGTGGTCGCTAGAGGCCATGCAGAGCGCCCTCACTGCACGTGGCGAGGCGCTTCGCCAAGAAAGTATTGACTGCGGCCTCGACGGCTCGGAGAACCGCTTCGCCGAGGTGCTACGCGAACTGAAGACGATTGTCGGCCTCTGACGCATGCGCCCCCGTTATGGCGCTATTGTTTTTGGTGGCGCGGCTTATGATGGGTCGCTTCTTTGCTTCTCCCTCTCCCCTTCCCCCTAAATCTTCTTTCTCCCTACTTCTCACACCCTGTTTTCACTTTATCTATATATATATATATATATA
>NW_008827996.1:0-781 GCF_000691245.1 Trypanosoma grayi
AGCAACATCAATAGCAACTGGAGGAAGGCTGTGGCCCGTTGTGCGGGTCATCGGCTTCCACGGAGTAGCATTACATCAATACTGGCATTCCATTGCAGTTACACATATACCGCTCCTATTGTAAGGGGCAGAAATAGGTACGGAGCTCTGAGCCTGCGCTACCAGAAGATTCTTCGGTGATGGACCACGATTTGGACGACGAGACGCAGGCGTTGCTCCTCAACCTGCAGTCCCAGCGCTGCGACCACCTTGAGCAGCAGGAGGAGGACGAGGCGGCCATGCAGGAGCTTCTGCGGCGCGAGCAGAGGCTGCACACGTATCAACATCGATGGCAGGCGCACCTCAACGCGCTGTGGGGGCCGGAGCCGGCGTACCGGCTGCAGCCGGAGGATGCGGCGAGCCGCATCCTTGGAGGCCTCTACTACACGTGGATTGGCGACCTCATGTTCCGAGCCGCGCAGGAGCAGCTCAGGGAGGAAGACATGCCGCGCCCAACACGTGCGGCGCGGGCGTACAATGCCGGCCGCATTCTCTCTCGCGTGCTGCAGGAGCAGCGGCTGCAGCGCCATGTGTGGGATGCGTTCATTGGCGTGGAGGTAAGGCACCGCAAGGACCGCACGAGTGTCGGTGCGCTGCGCTGGGTCGGCTACGCGCAGCAGTTGCGCACACCACAGCAGCTCTACGCCGGCATCGAGTGGCGCGAGCCACCGGCCCACCGCTTGCGGCAGCACGAGAAGCAGCAGCGCGACGCGTCAAGCTTGCCCTTCACGAATGGCGTTGT
>NW_008827997.1:0-779 GCF_000691245.1 Trypanosoma grayi
ACAAACACAGTCCCAACCTGGGCGTTGAGCATCTGCTCCGTCGAGGTGATGTTATCCACCTGATCAACGTCCTTCATGTCGTCCGCATCCCCCTCTGCAGTCAGCACATTCTTCTTCCTCGTGGGCTCCGCCGGTTCGATGCCCTCACCTTCCACCTCCTTGTCCTCTATGGCATCCTCCTTTTCTTTGTCTTCGAGAGCATCTTGATTTTCAGCAGCCACCTCATGGCCGTGACGGAACTCTGCAGTGAATTTCCGGGCAAATTCGTTGCGGGGCATGAGCACAAGCAGAACGCAGGAGATTAACTGCATGGCCATGGCAACACCAAAGAAAATCCGCGACTGCGTCAGCACACTGTCAAAGTCGTCTGCCATGGATGCCTTGATGATGATCTGCATTAAAGAGGAAAGAACGCCGGAGAAACCAATCCCCATCATCACAGCACCGAAGAACTTTGTCGGGAACGGGCCTGCAAGAGCATTCGTGGAGGACTCGCAGAGCGTCACGGAGATCCCGCCAATAACGGCCATGACCATGATCGTGGCTTTGGCGCCTGCTTCCGATGTCTTCGCAACAGGAACAAATATAAGCACCAGAAAGTCCAAAAACGGAATGATAAACCCCACGATGAGGCGCGGGCGGAGAGGGATGCTCCTGCCCAGCGGTGTCAGCATGAAGGCCTCACCAACGACCTGCGTGGCAAACGTCACAACGTTGTAGAATGTCAGGACGTTGTCCCAGAAGGACGGGTCATTAGCCTCAATCTCCGAATCACCCTG
>NW_008827998.1:0-779 GCF_000691245.1 Trypanosoma grayi
AATTCATGCATGTTCCCCGTACATCATTTGGCCAAAAATAGCCTATTTTCAGGGAGAGGGGTTTCGATTGGGGTTGGTGTAATATAGAATTAATGTTTGTGATGGCGTGGGGGTATAAAATATTTCGTGGGTTAGGGGTGGAGTTGTGAAATGTATCCGGGTTACGTGGTGGGGTAGGGTTATAAAATGTATTAGGGTTGTGTGGGTGTGTGGGATGAGTGATAAAATCTTCTAATAAAAATTAATAAAATGTTATCCCCAAAATTCCAAAATGGTGGTTTTCGGGAGGGGCGTTCAACTTTATGGGCCGGAATTCATGCATGTTCCCCGTACATCATTTGGCCTAAAATGGTTATAATTCAGGGAGAGGGGTTTCGATTGGGGTTGGTGTAATATAGTGTTGGTGGGATGGATGTTTATAATTAATAAAAATATATATATTTATAACTCTTTATTTAAATTTTATATATAGATGCAATAACTTATAGTACGATCGATATAAATGATAAGTTCAGATTTAGTTTAGATTTGAATATTTATTTTACTATTATTTGGTATTAATTTATTATGGGTTGGGGATTTCTTGTGGGTGCATTTGCTGGGTGGGATTGCTGTTAAATTATATATTTGGTATTTATTATCTATTTAATTATTGATATCATATACAAACATTAAGCATAAGAACGAATTACAGATAGTTAAAGAATAAAGTTATAATAGTTGTATATATTTTGGTATTATTTATTTTATTAGTTCTTTATTTTGCGGTGATGATGTGG
>NW_008827999.1:0-778 GCF_000691245.1 Trypanosoma grayi
GTGTGTGTGTGTGTGTGTGTATCTGAGTACGATTGTTGCGGGTGAAAGGCACATGTTCTCGGCTTTTTTTTTCAGGTGTGGGGGGTGGGGGGTTTTCCTTACTCTCCTGTCAAGCCACCAATAATAGCTGTGAGGATGGGGAGCCCGGGGCTATTGCTGCTGTTCCCGCTGTTGCTGGCTCTCACACTGCTGACAACTGTTCTGCGTGTCTCGGCGAACGAGGGTGATGCCGCCTTTAATGCACTGCCGTCCAACGACGCAGCGGATTTTGTCCCCGACGATCATCATCATCAGCGGCAGAAGCAGTGGGATCGCGGGGAGGAAGCGCTGGCCGTTGAGCAGCAAATGATAAAACGCATGATGGAGGACAGTGCGCGGCGAGACGCAGCACGGCGCGAGCAGCGCCGTCGTGTCCACCTATTATTCCTTGAGGCCCACCAGCGCATTAGCGCATACAAACCGATGAGGGCCGACGAATTGTTTCCGCTGTCGATGCGTGCAGATTATTTGCGAATGCGCCGCATCGTTCTGCGGCGAAATGGTGGGGAGACATTATTGCAGGCCATCCTCACACTCATCATCTGGACGGTGCCCTTCGTTTCCCTTGCTGTGTGGCAGTTTGCGTGATACCCACGGGTAAGACCACGGCAGTGGTTTTGGGAAGTTTTCTCTCTTGTTCTCTCCGTTCAGTTCTGTCTCTTTTCCGGCATGCATCGCATGTGTCCTTGTGGGTGCCTCTCTACACGCCACAGTGGCTATACATATATATATATATATA
>NW_008828000.1:0-778 GCF_000691245.1 Trypanosoma grayi
AAAAAAAAAGGGAGATCCTCCGCGGGTTTGTTCCAGGAAACAGCAGCAGATCAGCGCAAGTGTATATCAACAGGTGCTTCAAATCAAAAACGAACAGTGTGAGTGAATGGCAACTACTGCTGTTGATCTTGCCGCCTCAGTGTATTTCATGTGCTTCGTTAAGTTCCTCTGGTTCATCGATGGGGCGTGGCTTGTGTGTGACAAGAATGAAAAAAAAAATTGTGACGGCTCGAGGTATCTGTCAGTATCGCTCCGTCTGTGTGCACTTGCACACACACAATACAAGGGGGGGAGGTACAAACAGATGTAATTACTTATCAACGTGGGATAGCAGAGAGACGGGAGGAAGCCATGCAAAGAGCGAGGGTAAACAGACACACACGCACTCGCAATGTCTCGTGTTTAGTACCCTCGCGTCTCTGCATAGTTACCCTTTCGCTTCTTTATTTCCTTCCCGCCCTTCCGCCGCGGTTTTGGACTCTTTCTGTGTCGTGTAATTGTGTGTATTGTGTGTAGTAATTAGTTTGTAATGGCTTCTAATTGATATACAACAAAAAGAACAAAAGAATCTTTCATTTCCCCTCTCTGTACTCATTGTGCAATGCATCACTTCGTGTTGTAGTGTTGTTGTTTTTTTCCTCAGGTATGTTCTTTTCCACCTTCCACTCACAGTGTCAGTCAGGCGTTTTATTTCCGCCTCCGCACCCTCTGTTTCCCTCTTGTTTGAGTTGTCGTCGCTGCTGCTGCAGCTGCTGCGCCGGTAGCGGCGGCGCGGGGG
>NW_008828001.1:0-774 GCF_000691245.1 Trypanosoma grayi
ACGACGACGACAGCATCACCGCCCACCCTTTATTGCGTGTTTCCTGACGCTGCTATAAAGGGAAAAAGGTCGGTGGAAGGCTTATGAAAGGGCTTTGGTTACCCTTTAATGGCGCACTCGTGCGGGCACGCTACCGCCCAGAGGGCTTAGTGTCCAAGCAGATTGCCGTGAATGGGGCGGCGTAGTGTGACCGCGTTGGACAGATGTGGAACCGTGGTAAAGTAATCTCCTGCAAAGAACCGAGACTGTGGCTGTGTTATCTGCTGCTGCTGGAAAGGAGCCGGTTCCGGGAGTGCGCTGCACACCGGATACGTCGTTTCGACGCGCCTTGAGTTCTCGTCCCCTCTTTATTTTTTGTTTCTGTGTTTGTGGAGGGCAAAAGAAGACTTCGAGAGAGACCACAGCTGTAGCCATACAATGCATCAGCAATTCTCACAGATGGCGTACCGCCCCAATTCAATACAGAATATTCGATCCCTTCGCAAGCTATTCGAGGTCGTCGATCAGAAATACAGCCATGTGTCCATCTGTATTTTGATCGCCCACCTCATCATGGAGCTGGTGTCTGTGGCATTCTACGTGTGGACGTCACAGGTGACAGCAGCCACATCAGTCGCTGAGTTCCATTGGAACAAACGAGTCTTTGCTGTGGAAGTTGGGCTCAATATCATATTCTTCCTGGAGTGGGTTATTCTCCTTTTCGGGGAAGACGACAAGATGCGGTATTGCCTCTCGTGGCTCTCGATAGTGAATGCAGCGACAAGTGTCCCGATG
>NW_008828002.1:0-773 GCF_000691245.1 Trypanosoma grayi
CTCACGAACTGCTTTCCCAGCGTAATACTAATTAATTTCGGCATCCCATACACCTGCGAAGTTAACAATGCCCAACCACTGATTGGCTTGAACCTCTCCGCCTCGTACTACAACCCAACCCTCAATCCTGGCTGGCCGGCGACTCTTGTCGAGGGAACCAAAAAAATTACATTCGTCTCTGATCACGGTGGGCCTTCAGGACGTTGGGACTTGGTATTCACATCGTTTTCTGAGAATGAAAAAAAACACGTTCCTCTGACGACCAATAAGAGCATGGACTTCATGGACATCGGTGCGACCGAGGCGAATTTCAAAGTACTCTATCCGTATTACGGTATGGGTGTATCTTTTGCACCCAATCTCCCGAGTGGCACCATGGCTTCCGACTACATGCTGGTCCGCTCTTTCAATGACTGCCAGTACACCACTACAACCTGCACTGACTCTGTTGGGTGCTACAGAATGCTGCCGTCTGCAGAGCTTCCCCCACCAGGCGAATACAGGCTCTGTGTGACGTCAAATGACTGGCATTCCCAATACCTTCCGTGGGGTGCGGAATCTCTTGAAGTGAAGCTGCTGTTGAGCACGCCGCTGTACTTGACAGCTGGTAAGGACAGAAATGTCGTGCTGCAGGATGCGGAATCTGTGGCCAGTAAACTGAACCGTGTGTTCCTGGTGCAGTGCCCTGGCAACAACTGCCCCCGTGTGGCTACTGGCAGTAGGGAAAAGGTGGTCCACCGCGATGCGTGTGCTAACACCTCCGTCTCGTCGCG
>NW_008828003.1:0-771 GCF_000691245.1 Trypanosoma grayi
CTCTCCCTGAAGCCGTTCCGGATGTCGTCCGCCGTCAACTTGTGGGTGCCATCCAGCACACCGATAATTTTATCTTCTGCATTGGCACCGCTGGTGAGAACAAGAACGGACAATGCAGCCGCCACGATAAGCACAGCGTGTCGACAAAGAGACGATGAAATTGCCACCATTTGTGAATATTCCTCTTTGTTGCCTTCAGAGCTATCGACTGACCCTAGCGTCTACGCGGTAAGTGCCCTTGCCCGCGTTTGTCAGCCTTTAGAATTCTGATGAACCTCTCAAATGTTACTTGAGCACCTTTTTTGTGTTGACGATAACTTTCCTGCTTCAATCTTGTGTAAGAGTGTTAGCACTGTTATTCCCCTCCTTAGATGTTGGTCTGTGTGTGAGACACCATGCGGGGGAAGGCGGTGCAGACATGGTGGCCAGGGGGTGTGTGCGTTCCCAGAAAGGAGAAGAAGAGGTGAGACGAGAACGGACAATATGAACAGAACAAAACAAAAACAATCAAATTCCCTCAGATACTAAACGGAGTACAATACTATGCCCTTTTCAGAGGTGTAAAAGCAAGATTCATTCATTTGCTGCTCTTGAAAGTATGGGAGGGGACGCAACGATGGATGGGAGTGAATGGGGGAGTTTGCAGATCACAGGGTCACCGACGGGTCCCTGTGCTGCCACCGGAGTGTGGATCGGGTGGTCTACCACCTCTGCTCGCTACGGTGTGGGCTCAACAACGAAAGGCAAAGAGAAATATGTTAGGTGTTCAAC
>NW_008828004.1:0-407 GCF_000691245.1 Trypanosoma grayi
GCGGGTCCTGCGACTCGGCAAGCAGCGCGGCACGCACCTTATCGGCGATCACGTGTGCGACGGTCGTCTTGCCGCTGCCCGGCCTGCCTGCAATGCAGACAAGGATGCGGCGCTGCGGTGCCTGCAGGTAGCGGCGCACGATGAGGGACACGCACTCCTGCATCTCCTCTGCACTCACAAGGTTTTCGTTCGGCATCGTTTTGGGTCTGTATGCGTGTCCTCCCTCTTCACTTCGTGTGTTTATGTGTGTGGGTGGGTGAATAGCGGTGGCTCCCTGGGGGGTCCCCGTTGCGCTAACGCTGGAGCCACAAAAAAGGCGAATGCGAAAAGGAGGGAGGAACGCAGCGTGTGCCGTGCATGCAGGCAGGCAAGATCAACGGAGCGGGAGGAGAGAGAGGAGGGGGGGG
>NW_008828004.1:436-771 GCF_000691245.1 Trypanosoma grayi
TACATGTGTGTACGTGTGTATATATATATATATATATGGGTATGCGTACGATCGCCTCTTCGCACTCCACCTGAGCCTCCGTTTTCTTTCTTTTTTTTTTCTTGCTTCGCTACCGCAACAAGGGGAGAAGCTGGACACAAAAAGCAGCTGGACATCGCGAAGAAGCACTACAAAGGAAGTGCGAGTTGGTGTTTTTGACATCACAAAGGGGGGAGAAGTGAGTGAGTGAGTGAGAGAGAGAGAGAGCGAAGAGGCATCGCTGCGTGGAGGGGGAGTGTAGGAAGGAGGGGGGAAGGAGCACGGCACGGCGACAGAAGAAGGAAAATGGAATAAAG
>NW_008828005.1:0-770 GCF_000691245.1 Trypanosoma grayi
TAAAGCTGCTGCTGCTGATGGTGCTGTTTGCCAGTGCAACCAGGGCGGCCGCACGGTCGGTATCAAGCGGTCTGTTTCCGGCACGTTCGACATGGAAAGTGATGATGAAACCTTTTATACGTACCCTCGTAGTGAATGCTATTTTGATGCGAGTGTACTGGGACTACCTGCGAACGCTCTCCAGCTGCTCCTCACCGATGTTAGCGCTCTTACTGCTGGCTTTTTGCAGCTTGTGAGCGGTCAGCAAGCGGCATTGTCATTTGGCTGGTTTACGAGACATGATTTTACATTGAAGGTCTTGCAGTCTACGACTGCTGGTGTTGTGGAGGTTCTGAAAACGGAGCAAGAAACGTATGTCTCACACATTTTCACAGGTTTGGCGCTCGAGGAGATTTTGGTGGTGCCGAACCTCATATTCATCGACCCTATATTCCTATTACCGCGGCTGACGAAGTTTCAGCGGAACGTCCTCTTTCTCGCCCCGACCATTCAGCAGCAGATGTTCGTGTTGGCACAGTACCTCAGCAGCATTGGTGACCCCAACGCCCACGCCATCATCCGCAACAACGAAGGTGCGGCCATGGCTGATGTGTGGCGGCGTTCGCTCGTCACGTTTGGCGGATCACTGATATCTACACAGCTGCTGGGTGCCACAGAACCGTTTGGCGCCCTTCCGACGACGGGGAGCATTTTGATCATCGGCTTGTCGGAGAGTGACGCTGCTACCATTGAGCAGCACCTCCGCGTGAATGAGGGAGTGCGCATCATGA
>NW_008828006.1:0-770 GCF_000691245.1 Trypanosoma grayi
GGGGGGGGGGGGGGGGGGGGGGAAGTGGGTCAGTACTTTGCTCATATCTCTTAGCCTATATTAGTGAACGTGTACGCTTCATGCACCTCAATGTTGGGCATTGCAGATGTGAGAAAGACATGACCACCGAAGATATAGTTTGCTCCGCCGTTACAAAACAATTCTTTATATATATGATGTTGTCAACACAGCTCTCATGGAATATACACGCGTGAGGCCTTGAGGAAGACCTGATTGCAATAAGGACAGCGCCGCCGGAATAGCCGCATCAGACATTCTTCGCAGAGGCACAGGTGATGGCAGGGCAACAGCACGATTACTGACTGGTTGTCCATGCATACACAACAAGTGCCACTCGGTGGAAAAAAGGACGCGTCTCTTTTCTCATTCACACCATCGGGACTCGACGGTGGACACAGAGGCGGCAAAGATCCAACTCCACACTGCAGTTGAGACTCCCTTCCCTGCCGGACAATTGGCCGCTGCTCCTGCGATTGCAGCCGTGGCAAACGGGTAACTAGCCGCGACTGTGAGCGGGCAGTCAGTTGTGGTGCCGCCGCTGCCTGTCGGAGTGCCGGTTGCTGTTGTTGTTGTTGTTGTTGTTGTCGGTGTGGCCACAACTGCGTTCCGCGGGCGGCTTCCCGCAACTCAGCTACGTCGCGATCGCCTGGCTGCAAGCGTGGCAATTGAGATGACAGTCCAACTGACGCCGATATGAGCCGCTCCAGTAGTGAACTTCCTGCATGTTCCTGTCGACGATTAGTGGAGAC
>NW_008828007.1:0-768 GCF_000691245.1 Trypanosoma grayi
AAGAACATCGCCAGTTTCTGTATCGACAAGGACGCTACTGGGGCTGTCATGCGTGGGCGTGATGTAGGCGCAGCACGCAACGTTTTTTATACCCACCGACATCACGACTTTTTAAAAAGAATACGCAAAGAAAAAGAAAAGAGAATTTCCGTGTTAAAATAATGTGACCCATGCTGGCAGAAACAGCGAAAGTGGCCCAGTGAGAGACCTAATCATAATACACGAACCAACAACGGTCATCTACACAACTATCTAATCTGGTTCTCTTTAACGGCCAACTCGCTAGACACTTCTGAGACACAACCGCACAGGGAACCATCATCACCCACAAAATCGCAAAATGAAGCTTTANAAACACTCACAAGACCACCGTTAGAGCAGCCCAAAGCACCAAGCATACAGTCAACCTTTGCCCCAATAAACTGGCTGTACAAAAACGCCGCAGAAGCAATAAAATTCTCACGCGCATCCATCATCGCATCAGAAGAGCCATAACCACAAAACGAATCAATAAGTTCCGAAATACGCTCCACAGTGGCAGCCTCCCGTAAGGCCGCATCTGCCTCAGAGAACCTAAGAAGCTCCTCCACACGTTCCACTCGGCGCGCCATCGTGTTTTCAGCGCACTCCGCACGACCAACGGCATCATCAAAATCCTGCTGCAGTGACCGCATAAAGGCTTCCATCACTCCCTTTGCCTCCTTAATATTGTCAAGCTCACGACTCAAGGACTCTATGCGTCGCAGCACCACCTGCTCCAGACCCGCC
>NW_008828008.1:0-768 GCF_000691245.1 Trypanosoma grayi
TGGTGCCTGTCGTGTGCGAGGCCGCGTCGTCGAAGGGCGGGCGTGTGTGCCACACGATGGTGCCCACCGGCGCGACGGTCACGCAGCTGTGCGACGCGGTGCGTGCAGCGGCAGAGCTTGACGCCAGTGCCCCGCTGACACTGACGATGGGTGACGGGGTGCCCTCCAGCTCTACGCTCATCGGCGAGCTCTACGAACACTACAAGGATGCCGACGGGTTTCTGTACCTCAGGTACACTTCCGAGAGGAAGTTTGGCACCTGTTTCTTTTGTATACCGTGCTGTTTTCCGTGTTGCTGATAGTTGCAGACTTCTGGCCAATCACCATCAGTATGAATATTGATATTAGTCTATTTTGAGGATTTTCTTTGTTTGTGTGTTATATTACCTCTCGCCTCGGGCCACTAGCAGGTGCTGTGTTATATCAAGGTACTGATGCTAGGCTCCATGACATCTTTCAATTGACACTGACTGACGCGCGTTGACTGTTGCGTGCTGTGTGTTTAGCATTGACAAATTGCAGAGGCACGGACAATAAATGCAACCTGCCACTAATTTTATTTTTCAAGCTGGGTGCATGACCTTCGGGGAGCCCAGAAGTATGTACCAAGGTATTTTTTATGTGTTTTTTGTCGCTCACCGACGGTGTCATGCAAATTCTGCCTTATTCTGGTGTTGCACCGACAGGTGCCGTGCGGTGACGGCCGTGCACCCCGCCCCTCAATGCCTTCTCGCTCCCCCCTCTTGGCTGCGCAAAGAAAGGAAGCCA
>NW_008828009.1:0-767 GCF_000691245.1 Trypanosoma grayi
CAATAGCGATTCGTTGTGCTGAGCTGATCTTTTCTTTTAAATCACCTGACCCAAGTGTGGTTGTGATGTCAGTGTTAGTCTTCAAGGCCTGAGCTTCATTGTCTGCCTTCGTCGCTTGTTCTACAGCGGCATTATTAAGCCCCACTGCGGTATTGCCGTACGACAATGCCTGCTGAAACCTCGTGTGCATCTCTTTTGCTTTTACGAGTGCCTTCTGGGCTGTTGCTGCGGCCTTCGCCATCAGTTCCTTCGCCTTGTCGCTCGCATTAGTGTCCTTCATGCCGCCACTGCCCACCTTATACCACTGCACCTCCTTTCCCACACTCTGTACGGCAGCAGCAACACTAGCCAAAGCCTTTTTCGCTTCCTCCAATGCTGCTGCAGTAGCTTCTTTTGCTAGCTCAGCTGCTTGCTTTCCTTTGTTTGTTTTCTCTTTCGCTTCATCTAATTTAGATGACAGTGTAGACTCTTCAACCGCCGAAAACGCTTCACCCAGCCCCGTTGAGGAACTACTTAGTGAAGCATGAGCACTCCTCGACAACAAAGCGGCCTTTGTCGCACTCACTCCGGCGGCCTTAGCCACTTCCACAACCTTCTTCAGTGCATCTGTTGCCGCTTTATCCTCATTGCCCACAACATTCGCTGCTATGGAACTGGATTCAGCACCGGCCTCAGCCGCAGCCGCCACGCACACGCCGCACAGCAGAGCGGCCAGCACGAACGGCACGTGGCGCGCACTCATCGTCATGGTCACAAGTCGCTTGGGT
>NW_008828010.1:0-765 GCF_000691245.1 Trypanosoma grayi
GCCTTCTTCTTTGTGCATGCCCTATGAGCTCAGTGCGTGTTGGTGATGATGGTGCGCCTCGTGTTTCTTCCGCTGGCCCTGTCGTTGTGCTGCGCGTGTGGGTGCGTGACGGCTGCTGAGCAATCAGAGGGTTCCCTGAATGGCTGCGATGCATAGAAGTTGTCGCCAGGATCCGGTGAAATGTTGTCTTGTACTGGGCGACACAAAGGGCCTCCTATGACGGCGTTGGGGTGCGCATTCATGCCGGTGGTTCCGCGCTGTGGGACGACTGTGATACGAAGCGGTGAGATGTCGTCAGGCTTTGCAGGCCGAAGGCGGTTCCTGGTGGTGGTGCTCGTATCCACACTGCTGGTGAAATAACCCACAGTGGTGTACGGCGCATCTCTGTGCCCCAGAGTGAGGGTGGATGAAGTCTCCCCCTCGAGCGACTGCTCTTCGAAGCGACAGTGCGATGCCGTTTCACGGTGGAGTTACACCAGATGCGGTCAGTGTGCCTCCCAGGCGAAGAGTGGTTGTCGTCAAGTACACCAAAGCGTCTCCTGCCTACGATGAGGGAGTTCACATTGCGCCGGGATGAATGATTCATGAAGGATGATTCCGCTGCTCTAGCTCCGTTGCCACGCTACCCTGGTGCGTAACTCCCTGAGGCTGAGGGAACAGACAGGTGGGGTGTTGATTAGGCTCTCGGGACTGCTTGAATGTGTGAAGAAGACGTTGCCGACAAACAGACGGGAGCCGCGGCCCCTCCTTCGATTACCCCCAGGG
>NW_008828011.1:0-763 GCF_000691245.1 Trypanosoma grayi
GCACCGCCGGTGGCGCCAACGTACGGACTCATCAGCTCGTCCTTCGCGTTGCGGCGCTTCCAGTGCAAGGTGTCATCGGCATCGTCCAGTTCCATGCCGGGAAGGACGCTGCAGCCGTAGTGCTTCTGAGCCATCACCTTCGTCTTCTCAGAAATCATGAGTGTGGTGAACTTGTTCTCATTCCGAAGCTTGTTGATCCTCAACGGCCGGGGGTTAACATAGTGCATCGTATGGCGGTCGAAGCCGAGGACGTGCGCGATCTCGTGTGCAGCAATGCGGACGCTGTACCGCGTGTGAACGATGCGCTCCGGCTCGAAGTTCATCACGCCAGAAATGGGCCGTCCAATGCTTCCCCCGGAGCCTGTCGCCCTGTCGCACGACCGGGCAAACATCCCTTCCGGCGCAGCAGCCACGTAGAGCACGAGATCGGCCTCCGCCACACCAACTGAGCTGTGATTCTCTGGCACAGTAAACCCTTGGCAGCCAGAAGGCCAGTACATAAAGGGAACCTTCAGGCGACCCGTCACAGGCTTCACATTCAAACGGTCGGTGTGCAGCTTCACCGCCTTGGGGATCAAAGTTTTCACGAGGAGCTTCGCCTTCTCCTCCGTGACGACGTGCTTAAGAGCGCATTGGATGTCACTCCCCTTGATGGTTTTTTTGGACTCGCCGACCTTGGTGCAGCGATGCTCCGCCGTACTCTTCAGGTCCTCGGCGAAAACGCTGATGCGTAGCGGCGCCCAGTGAGCATCATCGCCACTGG
>NW_008828012.1:0-762 GCF_000691245.1 Trypanosoma grayi
ATATATATATATATATATCTTTATTTATACATTTATATGCCTGGTGAGAAAATGGAGAAGAAGAAACGCGAGGAAAACGCGGCAAGCACAACAACGCCGCGACGGAGGAACCTGTGGAGCAGTCTGCAGAAGAACTCTGCGGCACGTGAGACACTGGCGGAGATGAACCACCGACGTGTGCAGGCGATGAAGATGGAGAACGCCTACACGAAGGAACACGCCATGCTGCGTCTGCGCAACTCAACAGCCGTCGGGGCTGCACACGCCACAATGAGCCGCCTTAGTGCCACATCGCTCCAGCACCAGACGTCCGCGTCGAGTGGGGGGTCAATGAACGTCTCGACTTTATCAGCGATTCGTCCGTCCACCCCGGGACGCTCGTCAACACGGGGAAGCACCGCAAAGAAGTCACCGCGGCTGACGACGCGCCACAGTGGCGCGCCGACTGGCACTAAGGTCTCTCCTCCATCCTCTGTTGCTACTGCTGCCACCACACTGGCCTCTGTGCCGGCGGTGCCGCCGCTGCTGCTGTGCCCGTCAACCGGCAGCGTCACGATGAGCATGGACACGGGGACGCTAAGCAAAGCCGAGACAATTCACCATCACGTTCCCTTTACGCTCAACGGCCCATACGTGCACATTGCAGTGGTGGACGCGAGCGCTGCGCTGTGGGCCGCGAATGAGGAGACTGGAACGATCGACGTGTACAGCAGCATCAGCGGGGCGATGTCGACACAGCTGCCTGCGCGCGTGGCGGCGAGC
>NW_008828013.1:0-756 GCF_000691245.1 Trypanosoma grayi
CCCTGCAGGTACATGAAGCCCAGTCGCAGCACACGCAACTGGTTCACAGCGTAGCGGATGAGAGCAAGCAGCTCAGCGGCGGGCTCAGGGCGAAGGAAGTACAGATTGGGGTTCCACCCACGCACTTGGCTGGAGCCGGTTATGGGGGCGAATGATATTAATCCACTGCTCCTAAGAGCAGGCAAAGCCTTCAAGAGCATTTCGTCGCCCACTGGTCCCGCTACAAGCAATGTATTTGGGTTGTTTGATATCGCGGAAGCGACATCTGATTCAATTGAATTAGGTGTGGCGTTTGCGTAAATGATACGAAGAGGCACACCATTCGCCACGGCGAAATTGCGCGCCAGCAAAGAGGCCAGCGATCCCGCGTAAACCGCGGAAGTAGCACGAGACACTGCCATAGTATTCTCCACATAGATAGACAGTATATCCACTGTTTTCTGCGTGACGGGAGCTTCTCCTGCGGCACTTTCATCAACTACAGCCACCAAAACAAGACAGAACAGCGCCCACAGCTGCGAATAGGACTGGCGTTGACAACTGCACCGGGTCAGCAGCGCATAGATCGGCTGCAGTTGGAGCATTCTCATTGGGCTAAGAGATTCTTGTGGTTCTGGGGATTCTGCCTTCCTCTCAGAAACATACCAGGAAACAAAGAAGAGGGCAATAACACAATAGAGCATAACGATATCAAACACGTAGGACGCAGGCACGGGCAAAGAAGATGCCCGCAACCACATCATTCACTGCACCACA
>NW_008828014.1:0-755 GCF_000691245.1 Trypanosoma grayi
TATATATATATATATATATGGCACATGGAAAGAGTTCCTTGCACTCTTAACGCTTTGTGTTTGTGGGTTCTGCTGATTCTGCTGTTGAAAATCGTGTTTCTTTATTTTATCTCCGCCGCATTGATATTGCTATTGCTGCCGCTCCTGATTGCGTGGCATACGCGGAAAGTTATAAAGCGAAGATCATCTTTTAAAGGCTGAGAAAGCGTTAAGAAAAAAAGGCGATTGCGCACAATCCACAAACACAAGAAAGAAACCACCACAACTACTACCCACCACAAACCGAGGCAAAAATTATGGCGGTTGTTCAAACGCATCGCTTCAACTGGATGGGCTACGAGGGCACGGAGTCCGAGACGCTCAACATTGCGCTGCTGCGCCCGAGCGACATGGGCCACCTGCGCAACAACGACTGCAAGCAGCGGCAGCAAATAGTGGCGGATATCCGTCTGCGGCTGAAGCTCATCAAGCGCGACCTCGGCCTTCTGCCACCGGAGGAGAATGGTGATGCGGTGAAGGACACTGCGGCTGAGGACGACGCCTTCCTCGAGCTCGATGCCGAGTCGCCAGCGCGCGCAAGGGAGGCCGAAATGGCGGCGCAGCTGGCGGAGCGGCGGCGGAAGCTGCTGGCCAAGTACGGCCCGGTCGGCGACAGCGACGAGGACGAGGAGGAGGAGGTGGTGTACCTCTACCCGAAACCGCCGTCGCCCGCGGAGGTGGGCGCGGCAATGAGGGGCGTGAGCGGCGGCGTGAAG
>NW_008828015.1:0-755 GCF_000691245.1 Trypanosoma grayi
GGCCTATAAAGTTGAACGCCCCTCCCGAAAACACACATTTTTGAGATTTTAGAGAAACTTTAACCCAAAATCATAATTCACATAACACAACCATCCCACAACCACAACCCCCACCACAACCCCACCTCAAGAACCACAATAGAATATTTAATAAATATAATTTAAATTTAAATATCTTTTATATTTTCATAATCTTTATTTTCTATCATATGTATAGGATTCGTGCGGTATATATATCTAAAATTTATTATAAAAGTTAATCTATAATTATTCCTTCAAATTATATACAACCAACCCACCCTGGAAAATAAATAAATAAAATGTCCACAAAGTAGTACCCTAACCCCTACCCAAAACCACCGTAGGAAACCCCACCTCGTTGTTATAATATTTAATCATCAAAATAACAAAATACAATCACGTTATTATATTACACCAACCCCAATCGAAACCCCTCTCCCTGAAAATAGGCTATTTTTGGCCAAATAATGTACGGGGATCCTGTATGAATTTCCGGCCATAAAGTTGAACGCCCCTCCCGAAAACCACGTTTCTGACATTTTCGACAAAATCATAGCGCTAAAATATAGCCCATGTGGTATCCAATTTAATAAATAATATATAATTATAAATACCAACTAAATAATTTTTATCTTCTCTTTTTATCTATGTTCATTATTTTTCATGGTTGTTATATAAAGATTAAAGCTTAAAATAATACAAATCACAAATAAACATTAAATTATTAAAATAGC
>NW_008828016.1:0-754 GCF_000691245.1 Trypanosoma grayi
ATCGCCGCGGCAGTCATCGATGCGGCGGCAGGCGTCGCAGCTCGACCTCTGGCGGCAGTCGGTGTACACTAGGTAGCGATGAGCGCCGCGCTAGGGGGAGGCGGGGAGTGCGTGAGCGAAGGGCCGGGCGGCTCTGCAGTTGAGGCGGCGCCATACGAGCGACAGCACGAAGAGCGTGTGGCGATAAGAGGGAAAATAAGATGTGATGGTGAAGTTAAGGAAGCCGATTGGGAGACGGAATTACGATCAAGCAAAATAAAAAAAAAAAGAAAGGTAACAAGAAGAAATGGGGAGTGCGTGAGGAACGCCCCCCGCCCGGCCACTATTACCCTGTACTGTAGTACACGCAAACACATACGAGCATATATATATATATATATATGCATCGCAGTTTGTGTTTTATTTGTGCTGTGAGTCACTGCCCTCCGATGTAACGGAGGGACACACGCGTGGCGGATGCCGCTGGAGGGGAACGCGCGTCGGGCGGCAATGTACAAGAGTCAAATGCCACACGGTGTTCAGGGTGTGTGTGTTTCTCTCTTTTTGTGTGTGTGTGCCTGTGTGTTTTGGTTATATATAAATATACTGTACTCTGAGATTCAGCCATCACCGCATTTCCGTGTGGCTGCTATTGTTTTCGATGCTCCTGTTATTTGTACTAGACTGTTTTCAACCCACTAGAGAGAGAGAGAGAGAGAGAGAGAATCTGTGTGCCTGGATGTCTGTATGTGAGCAGGTCGCATTTTTTTTTTTT
>NW_008828017.1:0-753 GCF_000691245.1 Trypanosoma grayi
TAACTTCTAAATTTTTTATTTTACTTTTCAAATACTAATAATTTTCAGTTAAATAACTTGAAATATTAAAATTACACTACAATTCACACAACATTTCCATATAAATTGACCAAAATGTTAAAATTGTCAAAACCATTTTTAAATATTTTTCGTTTTTAAATTTATTTTATTTCACATCAAATTCCAATTACGTAACTTCTAAATTTTTTATTTTACTTTCAAAACACTAATAATTCTCAGTTAAATAACTTGAAATATTAAAATTACACTACAATTTACACAATATTTCCATATAAATTAACTAAAATGCTAAAATTGTCGAAACTATTTTTAAATCTATTTAATTTTACACCAAATTCTCAATTACGCAACTTCTAAATTTTTTATTTTACTTTACAAATACTAATAATTTTCAGTTAAATAACTTGAAATATTAAAANTTTAAATATTAAAACCACAGTACGATCCACATAATATTTCCATATATATTAACTAAAATGCTAGAATTGTCGAAATCATTTTTAAATATTTTTCATTTTTTAATTTATTTAATTTTACACCAAATTCCCATTACGTAACTTCTAAATTCTTTCTTTTGCTTTTCGAAAATTCTCAGTTAAATAACTTAAAATATTAAAATTACACTACAATTTACACAATATTTCCATATAAATTAACTAAAATGTTAAAATTGTTGAAACTATTTTTAAATATTTTTCCATTTTTAAATCTATTTAATTTTACACCAAATTC
>NW_008828018.1:0-752 GCF_000691245.1 Trypanosoma grayi
CTCCGTGCCCCACACACAACGGGACAACTGTCGCCAAACGGCACACACACGGCGACGGAGCCAAACAAAAAGAAAGAAGAAAACAAAAAGCAGAAAGCAGAAACAAAGAAAACAAAAGAAAACAAAAAAAGTGCAGCCATGACTGCATCCCTGTGGGGTTTGCCAAAACAGTTAAAATTTCTTTTTAAAAGCCCAAGAAAGATGTAGGTCCAGAGACCCGAAAAGATCGCGTCACAGGGACGCCCAGCAGAGTGTATATAAAAGGGCGTGTACGTATATAAAGCTGTGTGCACAGCGGCCCAAGAATTATAACGACGTGTATCAAGCAGCTGCGGAACTGGCTCCACCACCATCATCATCATCCAGTTTCCAGCGGTGGCCCACGTTTCTAGAACGGTTCTTACTTCAGCGCTCACTGCTCAAGCTTCCTCGGACGACCCTCAAAGTGGTACATCCCACACGCTCATCGCCTGACTACCACATTCCCTTTCCCCGTGCGGGTGGGAGCTTGACGCTTGGTGGCTTTACGAGTCTTCTGAGCCTCCGTGCAGACCTCATCGTATCGGGGGCAAACAATGTGACCACTCTGGAACGCAGATGATCCAGACAGATCAATCCAACTTTTTTCGTTGCACTTGTGCCATTTCTCACTGCCCAGGTACCTCACTTGCACGGCACCACCAGCGCACCTCACCTCGGCGCACACATCACCAACAGGCGGAGAGCCAGCACGCGTTTCCTTCAGCACAATG
>NW_008828019.1:0-749 GCF_000691245.1 Trypanosoma grayi
AAAAAAAAAAGAAAAACAAGCAAAAGCGAGAAACAAACAAACAAACAAAGCAGAAAAAAAAATCAACTATTCAACCAATCAAAGAAATCAAGAAATCATCATATGAGTCTCTCCCGCACCCTTTCTTAGGCGGGCGTCGTTCTCTTTTATAACCATTCGCACTCAATTCGATCTTTCTTTAACGCTCGCACACTTTTCCGTCCCCGGTGGAAACGAAACTACAACCACAACGAAATGATGATCATTCGTGTTACTGACGTTTTATTAGAGGGGTGTATTTTAATTCTTAATAGAAGTTCGTTGCTTGTGCCTTTTTGTTTTGGTGCAACTGAATCCGAATGAGTGAACAAGAGGAGCGTGAATCTGTTTTCTTTGTTTTGAGAGGGGGGTGGGGAAGGGGGTAAGAGAGAGAGAAGGAGAGCGAATGTAAAATATTTTTTTTTTGTGGAATCGTTTGCGTGTATGTTTGTCTGCGTGCGTGGTTGCGGTTGCGTGCTTGCCGTTGGGCGGCGGCTGGCGCGGGGGCGGGAGGGCCATGTCCACGTGTCCGCTGGTACGGCGGTGTATCGCTTTCTTGCGTCTTCGTTCGCATTATTGAATGCCCCGCTCGCTCTACATATGTCCATACTTTCTGTACGAGCTGGATGCCATTGTTCCTCGCAATGGCCTTTTTTTTTCTTCTTTTCGCTCTCACTCTTGCGTTGCCGAAGCGACATCAGCAGCGGCCTGTTCTCCTCGTTTTTTTTTTT
>NW_008828020.1:0-748 GCF_000691245.1 Trypanosoma grayi
GTGTTCGCAGCGCTCTTCTGCTCTTTTGTTGTCTTGATCGCAGTCAGCTTCACTTGGGCGGTGTGCTGGTTCGCACTCGCAACAATGACGCCAGTATCGCCACCTTCACGGGCATTCATTGGCCTCACACGCACCGACACTTTCACCGAGTCTCTGTCTTCAGACCGCGACATCTCAGAAAATCACCACTAAGAACAAAACAAAAAAGGATATTTCCCGCAAAAATGAGACGCAGCCAAACGACACAAGAGCAAAACACATCACAACGTGTATCTCCTTGCTACCAACAGAAAATAAAACTACCAAAAGAACAGCAAATGGGTTGTAGAATGTAAGTCACTCTACAAATACACACAGAATATACACAAAAAAAAAATGTTCGTTGGTTTTGCAAAACCGCGCGCAGATACCTCAGCCGCGTCTCCAAAACCCTCACACACCTTCACTCACTACTCAGATAATCCAACAGCTTTTTCTTCTCTTCTTCCAGAGAAGAAAGCCTGTTCTGCCAAACTGAAATTTTCCCACACTTCTCCTCCTCAGAGCATCGCAAAGCCTCGCTCAAACGTTCCTCCAAAACACGAAGATTGCTTTCAACGCCGGCCTTCGCCTCTACCATGGAGCGCAGCCGGCCCGTCAGCTCATCCTTCGTAGCTGACAGCTCCTCCTTCAGCCCGTCACGCTCCGCAGTCACGGCCTCCAGGCTGCTTTCAACGCCGGCCTTCGCCTCTACCATGGAGCGCAGCCG
>NW_008828021.1:0-747 GCF_000691245.1 Trypanosoma grayi
CTCCGCCGCCGCCGACGCCGCCGAGGGGCGCTGCTGCGGGGCCCGGTGAAGTACCGCGTGACACACTCCCTACGGCTGCCCGCCGCCGTGGCGCACCACCACAGCCTCACCAGGGCGGTCTACTTGCAGCATACCGGCACCATCGTTGCGCTGCTGGACCGCGGCGATGACGCAGTGTCGCTCGTTACTACCGTCGCTGCCGAGTCGTTTCACGTGATTGATGAACTGGCGATGGCGGCGCGCGAGGTCCTGATGTGCGCAGAGCCGCTCTCTACTGCCTGGACCGACGCCGTTGTTGTTGGCACCGCTGTGCAGCCGCGTAAGGCCATGGGGGAGCCAACGGCGGGNTGCTGCATGTGTTACCGCTCCGCATTGCGGCGGCCGCGAGCATAACGGAAGGCGCCGCCCTTGATGTGTCGGTGCAGGGCCGCGGTGATGAGCACCTTATCGCGGTGGCCGCCCTTCGCCGCGTGCTGGTGTACCGCATCGCAGGCGCCACACTCACGCTCGTGTGCGCCGCCGACAGCAGATCCACCTGCACGACAGTGGCGCTGCGGTACCCGTTCATCTCCTGCGGCCTACACATGTGGGGGACGCAGTACATGCAGCTGCTTCCGGAGGGCGGCGACGCGGAGGACGGCCTGGAGTGGGACGTCTCCTCCTCCTCCATCTCTGAGGGCTGCAGGTACGGCGTGGGCAGACGCTTCGGTGGTGGTGGTGGTGACGGCAACAACAACAACAACAACA
>NW_008828022.1:0-747 GCF_000691245.1 Trypanosoma grayi
GCTGCCCCAGAGGTTACTGTGCCGGTGGCGGGGAATACCGCCGATGAGTGGCGTGAGTTGGACGAGCCCGACGCTGCCAGCGCTCCCCGTGCTGAAGCAGAGGCGGTGGCGCCCACATCGGCAGACGCTGCCCCAGAGGTTACTGTGCCGGTGGCGGGGAATACCGCTGACCAGAGGCGTGAGTTGGACGAGCCCGACGCTGCCAGCGCTCCCCGTGCTGAAGCAGAGGCGGTGGCGCCCCCCTCGGCAGAGGCTGCCCCAGAGGTTACTGTGCCGGTGGCGAAGGATGCCGCTGACCAGTGGCCTGAGTTGGACGAGCCCGACGCTGCCAGCGCTCCCCGTGCTGAAGCAGAGGCGGTGGCGCCCCCCTCGGCAGAGGCTGCCCCAGAGGTTACTGTGCCGGTGGCGAAGAATACCGCTGACCAGTGGCGTGAGTTGGACGNGTGCTGAAGCAGAGGCGGTGGCGCCCCCCTCGGCAGAGGCTGCCCCAGAGGTTACTGTGCCGGTGGCGGGGAATACCGCCGATGAGTGGCCTGAGTTGGACGAGCCCGACGCTGCCAGCGCTCCCCGTGCTGAAGCAGAGGCGGTGGCGCCCACATCGGCAGAGGCTGCCCCAGAGGTTACTGTGCCGGTGGCGAAGGATGCCGCTGACCAGTGGCCTGAGTTGGACGAGCCCGACGCTGCCAGCGCTCCCCGTGCTGAAGCAGAGGCGGTGGCGCCCCCCTCGGCAGAGGCTGCCCCAGAGGT
>NW_008828023.1:0-742 GCF_000691245.1 Trypanosoma grayi
GTCGCAACGGCGCGGCGCAGCTCCTCCATGCGGCGCAGCGACTGGTCGCGGTCCTGCCGTGCCCGCTGGAGATCGCCAGCGTGGCTCTTGCACTTGTCGCGCAGCACACGCAGCTCCTCCTTGACGCGAGAGTGCTCGTTGTCGAGCTGCTCATGCCGCTGGTCCTGATCGCGCAGCTTCTGCCGCAGCGCGTGCGACTCGCGCTTGGCGTCCGCGAGCCGCTCGCTCTCATCCCGCCGAAGACTGGTGGAGAGCTGCTCGTAGCGAAGCACCGCGTCGTCACGCTGGAGTTGCAGCGCCGATACCTCTGCGTAGAGGCGCTTGAGCTCAATCTCCTGTGCTTGCCGCGTCTGCGTCTCCAGCAGCTCGGTAGTCGTGCGCAGAGGCGGAACGGCGTGGCGGTTGCCCACATCGACACGTGCGAGTTGGGCGCGCAGCTTCTGCAGCTCGAGCTCCTGCGTTGTTGCCTGCATGCGCAGGCTCTCCACCACCTCGCGGTGCTTCTCCTCCACCACGCGGAGGTGCGCGGCGTGGTTCTCGCTAGCCTGCCGCAGCGCCTGCACCATTCTATGCCGGAGCCGCTCCAGCTCCTGCATCTTGTCCTCGTTCTCTTTTCCCAGCAGCTGTAGCTGGATGCGCTGCACCTCGCCCTGCTGCTGTGACTCCTCCCGCTCACCGGCAGCGGACTTGAGGCGCCCGTGTGCATGCTTCGCTGCCTCCTCCATTGCGGCACCGTCGCGCT
>NW_008828024.1:0-740 GCF_000691245.1 Trypanosoma grayi
CCCCCCAATCCAAGATATTTTTCCGTTCTTTGTGGGTGAATTTTAAAAGTTTGTTTTCTTGGGAAAACTCCAGAATCCGCGATGGGCACCCCCTTGCCTCGAGGGCGCGGTGGGAAACTGCCCTTCTGGAATGGGGCGACGTCACCCCACCGACCCGCCACTGCCCATTTTAGTTGCAGGGAAACTCGGCCGTTTTCTAGGGCCACCAACCCGCTAATGAGATGCAGTTCCTGACCCCCCCCCCCAAAGCGCAGGCCAGCGTTATTGGGTTTGCCGCGGCCTGCCATTAAAGGCCCAGAAAGCATCTAGGTCGGCGCTCGCCCTGCAGCCCTGAAGGTTCTAGAGTTATTGCAGACTGCTGCGCGCTGCTTTTGGCCAATTGGAGACCCAGCATCGAAAACGGAATATTTCCCACCCAAATCTCTAAATTATTATTTTGTCGCGAATTTGAAGAATCACCTCGTTTTGGGCACCGGCCGTTCCCACGCCGAATGGGTCTACGGTCTTTTCGTGCTGCGGTTTGCCCCCAATGCCCGCGCCAAGGCGCACGGTTAGCGGGAAGGCACCGAAATCACTGCAACTTTGCTGGAAGGGGTTTTAAAAGGCGGAAGTTTTTTGTGAAAGAGGTCCTTCTATTTGGCGTGGCGGGGTGTTGGGCCATCGTTTGGGGGGGCCGGGCCGTTCTGAAACCGCGCATGGTGGGGTATTGTGCCAACCCTTGTCCCCTTTAGCCCCCCCCC
>NW_008828025.1:0-740 GCF_000691245.1 Trypanosoma grayi
CTCATTTAGCGAATCGACAACAGGGAACTTTGTCACATCTGATTCACTCGTCTTTGATACAAACATATATCAGTGGGGGTGTCTTACTCTTTTGCTTTTTGAAAGGAGAAAACAAAAGGACCGAGGGTGCTTTAAGCAAAATACTAAAAAGCGGCAAATACTTTTAACTCATACAAATTAATGACGATATGCATAACCCGAGTCAGCATCAATAACAAAAAACGCAAAAAAAACCACAAAAGCAGGAATACGTTGCAATCAGCAAATTTGATTTTTCCTTATTCAGATAAAAGGCTTCCAATAACCAATTGATAAAACATCAAAACACCGACGGCGAGGAGAGACATCAAAAAGGGACGAAAGAGATCGAAATACGTTCGAATCAAGCGTAAGCATAATACACCTTCTTCGGGGTTGCCAGCATTCCGACAGACATCCCTTTCAAATCTCATCATGAACACCAAATAAAGGCCAGCCAAGCAATTAGCTAGCCCAAGCGCACCCAAAAGTATCGCACTGTTCTTCAGCAGACTCTCAATCTGAGCAAAACCACTGTGAAGCACCACAGTCGAAGCTTCTTGTGTACTACAAGGAACAGAATATTCTTGTCCCTCCGAAGCCTCCTGCACCTCGGATACACCACTGTATTTTTGAAGACGCTCTGCCAACATTGCCCCAAGCCTCTTATAGCACTCGGGCATCTCAACGTCTAGAGAGGTACGCAAAATCTTACCCTTCAC
>NW_008828026.1:0-738 GCF_000691245.1 Trypanosoma grayi
GATATATATATATATATATATATATATATAATATAAACATGAGAGAGCAGGATGAATAGACAGAACTGTAGAGTTTTTGTCTCATTATTAGCTTGCATGTTCAATCATCTCTCCATTTACGTTATCAAGGAAGACATGCACACACATATCCACACGTGCTCGACCAGAGGAAGAAAGCGACAGAGAAAGAGAGAGAGAAAAAAAGAGACATGAATATCACATGAGGCCTGCCATATGGCAGCCAGCGAAAGAAAGCCCTTACACATTCGCCCCGCCCCTGAGACAGCCATTCCCTCTCTCTCTCTCTCTCTCCCTCTCCATCATCTCTATCTTCGCACATATACAGACTATATAAATAAATGCAAAAATATTCGTATGCATCCCTGGGTGCCGTGTACGCCTTGTCTTACACACGGATTTTTATTCTTTGTTCCCTCTGAATTAAGTTTTTCTTTCTTTTCTTCAGTCTTCTCGCTTTGCGCTTGGGGTTAAAAAGAAAACCGCACCACGCACGGGCCGCACCTCCCGCCCATCAAGCAGCAGCAACAACAACACGCACACACACGCAGCGAAAGAACCGATGCGACAACATCTTGCCCTCATTTTACAGACAGAGACACATCCACCGCACTTGAAAATCCTTCATTTTTTTTTCTTTATTTTATTTCATCGTTTCTTTTTTTTTTTCTTTCTTTCTTGTTGGTTTTTTCCTTTCGTTTTTTGTTGCTTTTTTTTTTT
>NW_008828027.1:0-737 GCF_000691245.1 Trypanosoma grayi
GTTCTTGCTGGGCGCTGGGGCCGCCACGTCACGCACGGGCGCGATGTTTCCGCCGCCCTCGCCTCGTGGCACACGCCGCCAAGAGCGGCAACGGCGTCGGTGTCCTCATCCCTCGCACGAACGCAGAACGAAGGGACGTCGCACAGTCTTGCCATGACGGTGCTGCTCTCGTCGGTGGCGAACAGGACTCGCTGGGAGATGTCGCCGTACTTTAGCACAGACGAACACGACACGTGCCTGAGGCGAAGGCGAAGAACGCGGCGTCAGCGCGAAGGCGTGGATGAGGACGCGTTGTCGCAGTCGTCGTGTGGCGCTGCGTTGCCATCTGTCGAGGTGCGCCGCCGTGAAATCTTCCTGGAGCGCGTGCACGCGCTTCTCGCACGCCAGAGCCTGCTCGCGCTGCACCACCGTCAGAAGCAGCACACCACTCGCCAGCAGCGCGCCGTGGACTGTTATATCAACGCGCAGGCAGCGCAGACGATGCGGTACCTTCTGCTCTTCCTCGGTTTCGTGATGGCGACGGCGGCGGCGTTGTGTTTGTTTGGCTTGCTTCATGTGGAGGCGATCCGCGACAGTTATTCCACGTGATGCCCGTGCTTCCATGAGTGGTGTGGGGTGTGTAGATCCCTCCGTAGTGAAAGGAGAGGGAGAACAAGCAATCACACGACAAAGCGTAGCGCGTTTGTTTATGTGTATGTTGTGTGTGTATGTTGTGTGTGTGTGTGTGTGTGTGTGTG
>NW_008828028.1:0-737 GCF_000691245.1 Trypanosoma grayi
CCGGGATTGTCATTGCCGGCATCGTTTTGTTGAGTGTTCTGGCTGCCGCTGTGGTGTATGTGTTGCATCAGCGACGAAAGAAGAGAAGGGAGTCACTGGACTCTGGCACACCACCCTCGCCGACGGTGCCACACTCTGTGCCGAGGGAATCAAATCCCCTGACAACTGTTTCTGTTGGTACTTCCCCGCACACACCTCCACCCACGCCTGTTCCTCTCCAAGACGATGGTGCTGCCCAGGTGCCTGTTGCTGAGCAGCCCAGCAAAGCAGTGGAGCAACACATCGACCCCACAAATATGGAAGAGGTGATGGAAAGGAATTCGTCTCCTTCAGACGATGCGTATGAAGGCAGTGCGGCAAACACAACGGGAAATGTCAGATCTGCTAATAACAATGTGCATCAGAACATGGTAGAGAACATGCCAATGGCTTATACTAATTCTCCAGACCTAATTAATCAAATGGTGCTGAATGGGGTGCAGAACTACGTGGCAAGTCTTTACGCCGAGTTAATGAATGGAGGGGGATGATGAGAACGTTCCCTAAACAACAGCTGCTCTTTCTGAACACGATGCAAACGAAGAATAATATCTATGTGTGTATATGCGTGATTTTGTTGGGTTGTGACCCGTGTGATGTCGCGCGACAATGGCAACTGTGACGATGAGGCATTTGTATTCAAAGCCTGACACAACGATTGCAGGTGCAGGAATGAAAAAGGCGGAGCTGTGTGGCGT
>NW_008828029.1:0-733 GCF_000691245.1 Trypanosoma grayi
GTACTTCTTCGCCCCACTCGTCGCGGCGAACCGGGCGGCGGCAGCGGTGCAGAGAAGCTGGCTAGCAACGCGGCGCATCATGGATCTTGACGGGCTCTCCTTTTGTTTTGTTTTTCGTTTTCGATCCACACGGAGCGAGACGGACGCACCAGGCAGCCAAACACCCCAGAAAGAAGAAGAAGAAAAAAAGGACGGGGAACAGAAGAGGGAAGAAATGAAGTGTAACCGCAGAAGAAGCGCCGCACGGTGCAAACAAGGACACACAAAGCCAGCCCTCCACTGTGCCCCTCCCCTCGCTAGCAATCACCCAGCACATAGATATCACCCCGCATTATCTCGCTGCTGCTACTACTGCACGCCTCCTCGCGAATGGGAGAGAGTGAAGAAAGAACCGTGCAAAAGGAGGGAGTGCGCGCCACACCAAGATGGGTTGGGGGGAAAAAGGAACAATCACGGCGGGAGCACACACACACACACCGAAAAAAAAGAGTGGACGTCACCAAGCAACAAGGTGGGAATGAACAAATGGAAAAGGAAACAGAACAGAAAGCCTCTGTGATACATCCCTCACTCTTCAGCATATTTCCTGGACTATCTGCTCCTTCCTTCTGCAACTCTCACCGGACATTTATGACGCCACCTTCTCTTCTCCCTCCCATCCTCTCTTGTTCCCCGTCGTCTTTATGTCGTCTCCTACACACGCACACACACATATATATATATATATATATAT
>NW_008828030.1:0-732 GCF_000691245.1 Trypanosoma grayi
ACATCGGCAGCAGCGAGGCCCACGACGAACACATCGCCATCGCGAGGCAGGTGGCTCTCCAGCGCGTCACCGCCACCCAGCAGCGCGGACGACAGCAGCGACCCGCCAAACGTCACAAGCGACCGCCGCAACACATCCGCTATTGCGGCTGCTTCATCGCTGCGGATCACAGCGTGGAATTTGGCGTCAGTAGTGTTGGCGAGGTACTGCGCAACCACAAAGAACTCCTGCTCCAGCGTCGGTGCAAGGTGAATCACGTGCCGGCGAAACCTGCTTACTCGTGGCTGCAGAGGCACCGGGTCAATGAATGTGATTTCTTTCATGCTCAGCAGATATTTGGGGAGAACTCCAACCACACAGTCAACATAGCGCACTTCAAGCTCTTTGGTCAGGGCAGCACTGGCATCCGACACTGTGGTATTTATCGCTCGGGCCGACATAAAATGGAAACTTTCCGTGCTTTCCTGAGTGCCAATAGCGGCTGTAGTACCGTACGCTATGTCCTCCATTGCCCTCACAGCGTCCTGCCGGTCAGTCATAACCATCGTAACCATACTAAAGGCTGGCAACAGCACGAAGTTGTTAGCATAACATTCCATCGGGTTCAACAGAAGTGTTCCTTCGAGAATCCGCTCTAGAGCATAGTCCTCCACAAAATGCTTGGCGTAGACTACACGCCCACCTTGGTTGCAGCGACAGATGGCACCGTGTGAATCGGCAATACCGCTGCAA
>NW_008828031.1:0-731 GCF_000691245.1 Trypanosoma grayi
CAAGCAGCAACAACAGTGGGGCACGCACCCACGCACTGCTGCTGCTGCTGGCGTCGGTGTTGCGGTCAGGAAGCTTCACGCCCTCTCCCGCAGAGGTGGACGTACCGGCACCAGCGTTGGGTGCCCCTTCGGTGGTGGTCCCTGATTGAGGTGTGGCTGTGGAGGCAGTGTGGTCGGCGTCACTCACTGTGACGGAGTTGTCTGTTTCTGTGCTCTCTGCCTCGTTGGAAATTGGAGCGAGAACTTCGTTGCTGGCATCGCTGCCCTTTTTCCCACTGGTGCTTTCACCGTTTGGATTTGCTCTGCTTGTGGCGGTGTCAATCGATGTAGGGCCGTCGTGTTGAAGTTTGACCGCGTCCTGAGTCTTCCCATTTTGTATCTCTGTTGTGATGGGTTCGCTAGCAAGTTGGTGAGAATCGGGTGCAATAGGGCCTACCTTAGGCAATTTACTGTCAGCCATGCCCTTTTCTGGTATGTCAGGCGTTCCCTTCAGTGGTGAACGAGAGGGGTCATTTGTAGCTGGCTGGCTGCAAGTAGCCACAACCTTCTCGATGATCTTTACATCGTGCTCAGGTGGGACCTTCACCTCATAGTTTTGTGTCTCCGGAATATTGACAGCAGTCTTGTCAGAAGTAGTGGGCGTCACAGTAACAACATAGGTGATGTAGTTCGTAGCCGTTGAAGCTGTTTCAGGTCCCACCAATGGGCAGTCTTTTTCAGCGGCGTCAGAA
>NW_008828032.1:0-731 GCF_000691245.1 Trypanosoma grayi
ACTACACTATAATTCAAGTTACACAACATTTCCATATAAATTAACTAAAATGTTAAAATTGTCGAAACCATTTTTAAATATTTTTCGTTTTTAAATTTATTTAATTTTACACCAAATTCTCAATTACACAACTTCTAAATTTTTTATTTTACTTTTCAAATACTAATAATTTTCAGTTAAATAACTTGAAATATTAAAATTACACTACAATTCACACAACATTTCCATATAAATTAACCAAAATGTTAAAATTGTCAAAACCATTTTTAAATATTTTTCGTTTTTAAATTTATTTTATTTCACATCAAATTCCAATTACGTAACTTCTAAATTTTTTAATTTAATTTCAAAATACTAATAATTCTCAGTTAAATAACTTGAAATATTAAAACTACACTACAATTTACACAATATTTCCATATAAATTAACCAAAATGTTAAAATTGTCGAAATCATTTTTAAATATTTTTCATTTTTTAATTTATTTAATTTTACACCAAATTCCCATTACGTAACTTCTAAATTTTTTAATTTAATTTCAAAATACTAATAATTCTCAGTTAAATAACTTGAAATATTAAAATTACACTACAATTTGCAGAATATTCCATATATATTAACTAAAATGCTAGAATTGTCGAAATCATTTTTAAATATTTTTCGTTTTTAAATCTATTTAATTTTACACCAAATTTTCAATTACACAACTTCTAAATTTTTTATTTTACTTT
>NW_008828033.1:0-729 GCF_000691245.1 Trypanosoma grayi
TGTGAGGTGTGATGCCTTTGGATGGTCATTAAGATATGTGAGTGTGTGTGTGTGTGCTTTTAGCTTTTGAATTCGTCCGGAGGGAAACAAGTCTAGTTGAGTGGGAAAGTGTGTTGAATTATTGGTCCTTCGACATGTCCTTTACCTGCACATGGCCGTTGTGAGGGAAACGATCAGAGAGTCCATCTTGCAGAAGTTGACACTGAATCAAGTTGTTGGTGGGTGCTCTTTTTTGGTTTTGTTCCTGTATACACCTGTGGTGCTCACCATGTGTTAGAGGAGCAGAGTGAAGGTGGGATTTCCTCTCGTGTTTGTGGGTCATTTATGGTGAGTGACGATAACAATACTTGGGTGTGGCTTCAAGGGGAGTGAGAAAGGTGTGTGTGCATGCCTTGTTGAGGGCTTGGCTTCTTCCCAAGCAACACAAAACGAATCATTCTTCAGGCGACAGTGTGGTGGCGTGGTCTCCGCAGTCCTTGCCTCAGCATGTGCTTCTGACGAGTGACGCAAGCGTCGCTGACACGGGTTCAGGGCATGCTGGCCACCTGATGTGCCTCTTGGAGAGGTGCAACAGACATTGAGGGGATTGTTGGTGTGAAGTGTATGGAGGCAGCTGTGTAGTGGCTGTGCTGAGGTGCAGGGGGGAAAGTGAGAAGTCCCAAAGAAGTGTTTGGAAAACGTTACTGATAATACACAGTGATCTCATCAGGAATCAGGTATGTATGCTGA
>NW_008828034.1:0-728 GCF_000691245.1 Trypanosoma grayi
TATATCTTATCTGCTCGCTGCGCTTCTTTGTGCCCGCTCGTCTTGCGTTGGTAGCCTTGTTGTTGTTGTTGTCAATGTATTTTTTCTTTGGTGGTAGTGGTGGGGTGTGGAGGGGGAACCAATCGTCAGAAATGGATACAGCTCGGGAAAAAGGGTGTTCGGGATGGACTATTCACACTTTGTGTGTTGTTTGTGTACGTTGCTCCGCCGCCTTCTTGCCTGCTCGATAATAACGTATGTATCGCAGTGGATTGCACCAGCTGGGGTTCCACACTGTCTTCGCCGATCTGCGTTTGCTTTTCTTGCGCACTCTGTTGTTTTCTCTTTAAAGGCTATGTATGCCTTTGGCTGTTTGTTCCTCTTTGCTTGGAAGGGAGTCCTTACTTGACCCCGCCTTCTTACTCAGAGCAGCTGGTTTGCTTCTTTTCTTTTCTTTTTTGCTTCCAGGCGGAGTGTTTGTTGCTTCCTCTTCCTCTTCTGCCGCCGCGGTGCGTATAGGCGCCCTGGTGTGGTACTGGTGGCGGTGCTGCAAGCAACACGATTGTCGTGTTTACCCCCGCCGTCACTCGTAAACTTGTTGACGGTCACAAACTCACTCACTCGCTCACTCTCTTCCAGTCGTGTCTGCTGCGGCCGATATACTCCCACAAGCAGCCAAGCTTTGGGTGGATGTATGGCACGTTCACTATTCCCTACCTGCAGCAATCACGCAGATATATATATATATA
>NW_008828035.1:0-727 GCF_000691245.1 Trypanosoma grayi
CTCCTGCCGCGTCTGCGCCGCCTCACGCTCCGCCTCGTGGCGCGCGGCGTCGACACTGTCGTGATCGGCCTGCGCCTGCGCGCGCACCTCCTTCACCAGTGTCTCTGCTGCACGCACCGCCTCACGTGTCTCCTCGAGCTCTCCAGTAGTCGCCTCCAACTTTGCCTTCAGTTTGCCGTTCTCCTGCTGCAGTTTCTCATTCTCCTCTTGCTTCTCGAGTATGGCGGCGTCGTAGCACTGCAGCAGGGGGATCGCAATGTCGGGGTTGTGCATTCGACTGCGCATCGCCTCGACCTCGCTGCGTGGGAGGCGCAGCAGTTCCTGAATTTGGCTCTGCAGCCGCATGTTCCACTCGTCGCTCACCTGCAGACGCTTCTGCAGCGACTCGATGTTTTCTGAGACCGCCGACATTCTATGTTCAGACCTTCTTGCACTATTACTCCTGCTAGGCACTACTTCTATCGAAACCCGCTTCTAAGGAGAGTTCGCCTCAGTGTGTGTGTGTGTCTTCGTCTACCACAGGAGAGTCGTCGATACACTCAGAGCACGGCCACAGAGAGCAGAGAGCACACTACGCACAGCATCCAGATGATAATAGGTAAACACAGATGGCAATTCATTATCCACGGTGCGGCATCCCCACACGGCAGCTTCTCAAAGCAAACAACGATGAACGACAACAAAAAAAAAAGACATGCCACGCAGCAGCAGCAGCACCAACCAGCAC
>NW_008828036.1:0-726 GCF_000691245.1 Trypanosoma grayi
CCGCCGCTGTGCTGAACGATTTCCCCCTTGTTAAGTTTGTGACGTGCGTGAACAGCATTGGTAATGGCCTTGTGATCGATGCCGAGAGTTAGACCGTTGTCATTAAGCCGAAGCAAGGGTTCGGCGGCATTGGTGGCAAGTACGTATTGCCTAGTGCCTTTGCCAATGTGGGTGCTTTCAACCGCCGCTGCCAGGACAAGTTGGTGTTCGGCTGCGGTGGTGTATACAGTGGCGAGGACGCCTTTCTGCACGTCCTTGCTGGGGCGTCGATGGTGTAGGTGGGGACGGCACTGCATAAGGAGGGCCTGGCATCTTTGTGCACCTCTGCACGGAGCTGCAGGGCAACGTGGTGAAGAAGGGATAGACGATTGAGTGGAGGAATTGGGAGTATGTCTGTCTGACTGTGTGTGCGTGACAAGAGGGAGGGTGGTGAATTAGTGATAGGGCTTTGAAGCAGTCTTTTAGTAACGTCCGCCGCTTCTGCTGTTGTTGATCGCGGCTGCAAGTGGGTGGTGTGTGTCTGAGCGTATAAATTCGTAATTGCCACTGATACATGGAGAGAAAACATGTGTGATGCTAAACATAGGGAGTGGCCGTGAACCTTCGATTCTTGTTCTCCAGTAGCTGCTGCGATACCGCCACTCCGTTTCTTTCTCCCCATTCTCTCTCACTCTCTCACACACACAGTTGCTGCAGGAGATTCCTTACCACGCACAATGCGCCGCT
>NW_008828037.1:0-724 GCF_000691245.1 Trypanosoma grayi
TGCCGTAGCTGCCGTGGCTTGGCACTTGGTTACCCATTCTCACGTAGTGGCTTCTTTAGTTACCTGATGTATCTTTCCTCCCCTGTCTGCCCTGGAAAGTAAAAAGACACACAATGGGGCGATTTCACCGGCGCCTAGTCATTATTAGCCTTTGCAGCACCGTGGTCCTGATCGCTTTTAGCGTGCTTATTAAGAACACATGGACGCCCACACCATCTACGGAATTCGAAGAGTCTCTTTCTATTAGGACCCTTAAGGAGAGAGAATACAACATGCGGTTTCTGGAGGAACGTGATGTTCGTGTCGTTGCTGCAGTGTCTAGAACATACCTGTGCGACTACAGAAAGAACATCACGCTGTTACCTTTAGGATGTGTTGTGCCCTGCGGCAATGACGGACAGGAAAACGGCGGTGACTTCAACTGCCACATACTAAAGCAAGGTCGCAAAGAGGACATTACGCTAGCAGATATTACAGTAAGCCACGTTGGGCCTGCTCCCATACGTTACCCCACCAGTAAACCTTACATTACTCTCTACTATACAACCGAAAGCAATAAAAGTGACACAATAGGGGGTAACGAGTCGTACCAACAGCAGTTCGACAGGGTTGTGTCTTTTCACCAGCACAGGCAGAACTACTTCACGTGGACCCATCACTATAAGCCCTACTTCATGGACATACTGCGGAGTAACAACAAGGATGGCGGTGAGGCTCAGAGTGC
>NW_008828038.1:0-724 GCF_000691245.1 Trypanosoma grayi
TTTTTGGGGATCTGACGGCCGCTTCGTTCGTATCCTTATCCGCGCTCTGGGCCTGTTCCGTGCCGGCCGAATGGTTCGCGATTGGGTCTATGGCCGCCTCCCCCTGTGAGGGTGGCTGGCTGCAAGCCCTCCGCTCGAAATGAAACAAATCTGTGGCGCTGGGCCTTCCCACGCCTTGCTCCGCGCACCGAGCGCAGTGTCGCTGGCATTTGGTGGCGGCGGCGGTGGCTTGGCGCGCCGCGGGTAGTTCACCTGGCGGGGTGGCCGGAAGACGCTTCAATAACGGCATCGCCGCCGAAGAATTGTCCTCTTCCAGGCGCACCTCCAACTCGCAGGGCGGTCCTATGGGCTCTTGGCTGTTGTGGGCCCCAATTTGTGGCCAGCTGCTTTTCACATTGGTGTGATGCTTCTTTTTCCGCATAATATGGTCTAAAGCCGTGGCCGGACTTGGTTTACCCCCTGCCCATCCGGAGGGCGTATCGAAAGGGACTTCCGCTGCGGGACCTTTTGTGAACATCAAAGGCCCTCGAGGCGCCCCCCTAAAACCCTCATCCAACAAACGTTTCCCCCGCAACCAAACACCTATAGCGGTAAGCCAGACCCTTTTCTTCCAGCGCCGGCCGCTCTGAACAGAGAGCGGGCCATGCCTCCACCCAAAGCCCCGAGGAAACCCAGGCGGCCCAGCATGGCAAGGGATGTGGTGCTGTTCGGCGAAGGGGGGGGG
>NW_008828039.1:0-723 GCF_000691245.1 Trypanosoma grayi
GGAGCAAACTGGGCGTTTCGGCTGGCGCGCTTTTCTTATTCGCCCCGCGTGCTGCGTGTGGGCGCCCCTCCATTGCGGCGTGCACGCACAGGAGTGTGGGCACACACACACACACACGCAGACACACCGATAAAGCAAACACCCACTCTCTCTCCCTTCCATGCATTCTCTCTGTGTTTTTCTCCTTTTCACACGCAATCCCACTGTTGCTCATTCTTCTTTGGTGCGACTCTTGGAGCTTGCCGTGGCTTGGGGCTTCTGTCTCGTCACTCACCCTTTCAGTGTGTGTGGGTGTGCAGATGTGGCCTTGCACCGAACCACCTCTACACATCCACGCACACCCCCGCCTGCCAGTTGCAACATGGATTTCTTTCTGACTTGCGGGATGCAACGAGAAGAGCCGTCGGCAGTCTTCTAACGGGCACCCCACAACCACACATCGCCATGGAAAGGACGGGAGAGAAGGGCAGGCGGAAATGAAAATGTAAATCGAGGGGTAATTCTTGCAGTGAATGCGAAGCAAAAGAGAAAAAGAACAGGGGTGTCACCGTTCTACACCAGCGGCAGGAGCCGCACATGTCATTAGGAAGAAGAATGAGGAGGGGACTAGTCGTAGGTAAGGGTAAATTGAACAGCGAAAACCAGAGCGTGTGGTGGAGTGGAAGAGGATGGGGGAGCCTCAAGCAGGATACAATAAAGGAGACCTGTATAAGAAGAATAATC
>NW_008828040.1:0-722 GCF_000691245.1 Trypanosoma grayi
GTGATGGTAAGAAGGAAGACGTCGTGACGCCGTGGAACGTGGCGGCGGTGGGGCCGAAGGGCGTTGATTACGACCGCGTCCTCACGCGCTTCAAGTCGGAGCCTGTCGACGCGCCGCTGCTGCAGCAGCTGCAGAACACCTGCAACGAGTGGGCCCAGCGGTCTGCAGCGAACGCGGGTATCAACAGCGGTAGTGGTGGCGGTGGTGAGCAGCAGCTGCATCACTTCTTTCGCCGCGGCATTGTCTTCTCGCACCGCGACTTCGGCAAGGCCCTCGGCAGCGTTCGCGCGGGGTTCGCGCCCGGCAAACACAGCGCGTATTTGTACACCGGCCGCGGCCCGAGTGCGCGGTCGATGCACGTCGGCCACGTCGTGCCGTTCCTGCTGACGCGCCACCTGCAGGACGCCCTCGGGCTGCCGGTGGTGATACAAATCACCGACGATGAGAAGTTCTTCTTCCGCGACATCCCCATCGACGGGGTGGCGGCGCAGGAGCTGGCTGGAGAGAACGTGAAGGACATCATCGCCTTCGGCTTCGACCCGCGCAGGACGTTCATCTTCCGCAACACCACGTACATGGGCGACATGTACCCGACGGTGGTGCGCGTGCAGCGGCTGCTGACGCTGAGCGCGGTGAAGAACACCTTCGGGCTGCGCGACAGCGACAACGTCGGCAAGGCGGCGTTCCCAGCCGTGCAGGCGGCGCCGTGCTTCAGCGCCGCC
>NW_008828041.1:0-717 GCF_000691245.1 Trypanosoma grayi
CCTCACCGCCATCCTTGTTGTTACTCCGCAGTATGTCCATGAAGTAGGGCTTATGGTGATGGGTCCACGTGAAGTAGTTCTGCCGGTGCTGGTGAAATGACACAACCCTGTCATGCAGTACTGCGAAGTTTCGCCTTTGCCCTCTCCTGTCAGAGTGGTTGCTTTCTCCCGAGTAGTAAAGTGTGAGGTACGGTCGCCCGTTCCTGTGATGTCGCGGAATACGCCCAAAGTGGTTCACCACAATATCCGCCGTCCTACTCTTAGCCTTTACGTAATACGTGTGGACATGGCAGTTGAAGTCACCGCCGTCATGCTGACCCCCTGCGCCACACGAGAGAACACACCCTATAGGTGTCCGAACGGTGATTTCTGTTGAGTCACAGAGATACGAACCTCTTGCGGAAGTAGTCACAAGAACATCCGTATTACCGTCGAAGGGACTCATGATATTCCGCCGCTGTTTGGGTAGTTCTTCCTGTAATAACTCACGGGCGGTAGGCTCTGACGTCATTACCCGCACAGTATTGAGTGAAATACAAACAACAAGAAGCAACACAGTGCTCCACAAGAGGATAACGGCTACACGCCGCTGGAGTGTCCGCATTGTGTGTCTTTTTACTTTCCAGAGCAGACAAGGGAGGAAAGATACATCAGGTAACTAAAGAAGCCACTACGTGAGAATGGGTAACCAAGTGCCAAGCCACGGCAGCTACGGCA
>NW_008828042.1:0-716 GCF_000691245.1 Trypanosoma grayi
GCAAAGGCAGCACAGCACACTGCGCGTTAACGCAGCCACGCAATCACCCACGTACAAATGAAGTCGACGAAGAAAGCAACGCTACAACACGCACACACCGTCCTGTACTCACCACGCCGCATCACACACCGACGCCCACGCTCACACCCGCTCGCTCAGCGGTGCGGCCACCTCCCCGTCACCTCCCACAGGGAAGGTGCGGGCACACCGTCGCGTACATCCACACACACACACACACAGAAAGAGAAACAGAAACAGCGGTCAGGCAGACGAACACACTTTAGGAATGCGCCAACACCACAGGACCACGCCACTACAAGCTTGCACCATCCGCCAGACAAGGCCACACGAGCATCTCTCACTTACAGAGGGCGTAGAAAAGTGGGAAACCCAAAGGTATTCAGCACCCCACCCCCACCCACACAGGAGGCCATCACATTCACCCACTCAAGGAATCCGCAGCCAGAGAAGACACAAACAGCCTGGTCCACCGCCACGTCCGCGTGTCAAGGCGATGTGTGCGTGTCACCTCCTGCCGCGAGCCGTGAATCCACATCAGCACTACAAGGGACAGCAATGTGGCAGCATCACACAGTGCACCACCGCCGCCTACACTCACACACTACACAAAATGAGCCAACTGTCACGATCGCTGCAGCAGCAGCAGCAGCAGTGCGACGTCGAGGTCTAACAGGAACAAGCAGGGAGATGGGCAA
>NW_008828043.1:0-715 GCF_000691245.1 Trypanosoma grayi
CAGGAGACAAAAGGAGCACAACCAACAACTTGGCTGGGCCACAGTGGCACATGCACAGCCAACGCCACTCCCCGCAAATCACCATCAAAGTATGAAATACAATTACGTTTTCTATTACCACACATGGAGGGTCTGTGTCGGTTGCGCAGCAGACACCCCACGCCAACAAATGCACTTCGGCTCCCACACGAGGGGCAATCCGACACTCTGGCACCATCACCGGCGGGCTGCGTGCATGAAATTGTACCTGCAGCAACTTACCACAGACGATACCATAGTTTATCCAAATAATAATGTTCAAAACAAATCATGAAGAATATATGCTGCAATGGCAAAGAGTAATGTGTACAACAACACCAGAGGCAATGCACAGCATCAAGCAGCCTGCTTTTCTCGAAAATAGATAAAATAAAAGATATCCAAATAAATCAAAAAATACATCGTACCATCTTTGTCACAAAAACCCACACAAGCTCCACTTTCTGGGTGGCGGAACCAAAATAAAACCGAAACATAACGACTCAGTACGACCGCAATGCCCATCTACGCGGGCATCTTAACGTAAACAGTGACGATCGAGTCGTCGGCGCTCATAGAAAGATCATCCACCATCAACGACTGCCCAAGCACGCCTTTCCATCTCTGTCCTCCACTCAGCCAGCTCATCGTCTTCGAGCTCTTGCTCGCAGCAGCCGAATACCGAGAAAGTTGGTCA
>NW_008828044.1:0-715 GCF_000691245.1 Trypanosoma grayi
TGTTGTTGTTGTTGTTGTTGCTGCTGCTGCTGCCACATCAGCGCATTATTATTGCTGGTGTTAGCGGTGCTTGTAGTACCGCTTGCACCATCACCCGAGTACGGCTGCTGCTGCTGCTGCGGCTTCTGTTGTTGCCGTTGTTGCTGCTGCTGCAGACGTTCCTCACGAATCCGCTTGGCTCGTTCGAGCTGTGCCGCACGCTTCGCTGCGTAGTCCTGCACGAAGTCTGTCGCCGATGGCGCGTCGCTTGGCATCGTTGCCCCCTTTAGCACACTATGTACTACAACACACACACACACCGACAACGGCAAGAAGAAAAGACGAGGAAGGCCCCTCGTGGAGAAGTGCGGCATGGCCAGAGGCCGTGTGGACTGAAGGGGCGGCGAACGCGACTCCGGGCGCCCCCCTGCAGTCCACACGACAGCGACAGAGCAACAACAACAACAACAACACGGCAGAAACAACAAAAAACAAAAAACACACGCGGCGGGGATGGGGGGGGGCGACACGCCGACGAACCGCCACATCGCACGCCACGATCACCCCACCCCCACAGTCACATGCGCCACAACAGACAAAAGGTACAATGCCCACACCACCAGCGATAACAGAGTGCGAAGCGAAGAGGAGGAGGGTGGGTGGGGGGCGAAAGGAGAGGTGAGTGTGATGAATCGGGCGAAGAGAACGAAATGATATATATATATATATATATATA
>NW_008828045.1:0-329 GCF_000691245.1 Trypanosoma grayi
GGGTTTCGATTGGGGTTGGTGTAATATAATATAATTGATCTTTGATTGTGATTTAAACTTAAACTTAAAGATTATATAAAGATAACAAAGGTTCGTTACGATGAATATTAATGTGAACTATATAATCAAAGGTTATTAAAGTATATATTAGAATTATTTATTGTGTTATATTCAGGGGTGCTTATGTTATCGCCTTTGTACTCTTTGAGGGTGTACGTGAGTTTGGGTGTAGGCTGTGGGGTGTGTTGGGGTGTGGATCATGGTGTAGGTTGAGTGTAGGGTTAGGGTGTGGGTTAGGGTGCGGGGTGGGTATTGGGTAAGCATGAGTT
>NW_008828045.1:406-715 GCF_000691245.1 Trypanosoma grayi
AGGATCCCCGTACATCATTTGGCCAAAAATAGGCTATTTTCAGGGAGAGGGGTTTCGATTGGGGTTGGTGTAATATAGTATTGGTACTGGTAAGGTTAAGTATTTTATTGGATTTTGATTATTTTATTTTAATTATATTTTATTTTATACATCAATCACAAAAGATAATAAACGTGGATAAGAAAAAGAAATAGAAATGATATCTTAAATGTATCTTGAAATTAAATTGGATATTATTTATTAATGCGGACTAGATTGGTGTTGTTTAGCGGGTTGGAAATCTCAAAAACGTGCTTTTCGGGAGGGGCG
>NW_008828046.1:0-710 GCF_000691245.1 Trypanosoma grayi
ATTGAACCGTTTCTTTGCTGTGCTGCTGCGGCTGGTGGCGTGGTCCCCCGAACGAGAATGGCCAGGCCTGCAGCCGACGACGATTCCTTTGTGACACTCACGAACTGTTTTCCCGGCGTTATACTCAGTTATGTCACCATCACGTACACCTGTGAGGTTAACAATGCCCAACCGCTGATTGATTTGGAGCTCTTCGCCTCGTACTTCAACCCAGCAGGTCTCAATCCTGGATGGCCGGCGACTCTGGACGAGGAAACCAATGCCATTACGTTCGTGCCTATTACTGGGGCGACTTCAGGACGTTGGGATTTGGTCATTACTGGGCGTCCTGACATTTCAAGCACTGCCACTCCTCGGACGAGCAATAAGAGCATGGACTTCATGCTGATTGGAGAGACCAATGCGAATTTCGCTTCACTCTATCCGTATTACGGTATGGGTGTATCGTTTGCGCCCAATCTCCCGAGTGGCATCACGGCTTCCGACTACATGCTGGTCCGCTCTTTCGATGTATGCCAGTACACCACTACAAACTGCACTGAGTCTGTTGGGTGCTACAGAATGCTGCCACCCGCAAAGCTTCCCCCTCCAGGCAAATACTGGCTCTGTGTGACGTCAAATGACTGGAAAGACCAATACCTTCCGTGGGATTTGAATTCTCTTGAGGTGAAGGTGCTGTTGGCCACGCCGCTGTACTTGACAGCTGGTAA
>NW_008828047.1:0-707 GCF_000691245.1 Trypanosoma grayi
CGCATTGGCATGGGTTCGCGGGGCCCCGGCCTGATTCCAAAAGGGACGCCGTTGCGCAGCAGTGCGTCCATAATCGATTTTTGTTGCCAACACTGGGCGCAGCAGACGGCACACCAAGAGATACAGATGCCCCACGCCAGATGCAATACAGCCATAGGAAAGCTTAGCGCGTGATTTGGCAGCGCGACCAATCCCTGACAGCAACCGCCACATCATCACCTATGCCGCTCAGGTGGGAGGGGGCGACGCCTCAATAGAAGTTCAGCAGGTCTACAAGGCTCTGGTTGCATATAAGAAACACAATTTTTTCTCAACGGCCTCCCCCGACAGAACCGACACCAGCAATATAGGACCAGGAATGGCCCCCTCCCCCCTCGATATATTTGCCGAGATCGCCGCCGAACGCGCCCCCCCCCCACCTAGGGGAGCAACGGCCGACCGGGCGAGCAGCCTTTCAAGTCTCAGACGAGGGAAATTGGACCCCCGAATCCTTCAGCACGCGTTTCCCCACAGGGCCAGCGCAATGAAACAAAAACCAAATAAACAAAAAAGGAACAAAATACATAACAAAACAAAGGGGCCACCTTCCACCTAAAAATTTAACAGCAATAAACGTGCTTTACAATGGGGGCCGATGGAGCGAAGCCGTCGACGAGAGCCGTGAAGACACAAGGTGGCAAATTTTAAAAAAAAATGTAAAAATGCAC
>NW_008828048.1:0-707 GCF_000691245.1 Trypanosoma grayi
TGCTTCTTGGAGGGGTTGTGGCTGTTCTCGTTGACCGCCGTCTGGCGCTGGTACGCCTTCTCGTGCTGCAGCGTCAGATCGACGGAGTGCACACGAGCATATTCCTGCGGGGCTGACATTGCTTCTTGTCCTGCGCGCGGATGTGGGCAGCAGACGTGGAGAAGAGGAAAGATACACGCAACGAGAGGCAGGTGAAAAAAGCAAGAAAAGGATCGTCACATCTCCGTGGGGTTTCTGTTTCCTTCTGATTCGTTCTTCTGACCCGTACTCACATTCATCTAAGCCCCCAGACGGTGGGGAGGGGAAGCAAGCATCACCGTTCCCTTTTCTTCGGTTTTTGGTTTTGCTCCTACGAGCACAGACAGACAGACAGACAGACAGACAGACAGGCAGAGACTCTCTTTCTCTAGCACCAACCTTTTTTTTCGTTCCTTTTCATTTCTCGGCGGGGAGGACAACCACACGGGCGGCAGCAAGCGCAATGCACACACCCGCACGGCGTGTCGCGCGGCATATGCTCTACGTTGCAACAAACCTGCAAAACGACCCAGGTGATCGAACTTCTCGCAGACAAATGTCGGGGCCAACACAGATACAAGCAAGATGCGAATCACACGTGTTACGCCTTGAAATCTAACTCTACTGTCTCCTCGGTCGTGCCGTCGGCCAGCGGGCCGTGAGGCGCGCCCAGCGACGGTAGTGGCGGC
>NW_008828049.1:0-701 GCF_000691245.1 Trypanosoma grayi
AGAATCTTAACAATCAGGAGTGCAGTCCTCAGCACTCACCGCAATTACGGTGGGAGCATCACCGTCCCAGTAACACACAGACACATACACACACACACACAGAAGTCTTACCATACGGCCGCACAGGCCAGCAGCAGCAGCAGTGGCGCACGAACCCACGTGGGGATGTCACTGTTATCAATACCTGCGGCGACTCTCGCAGCACCCGTAGTGTTTGCGGTGATGCTCCTTCCGACAGGATCGGTAAATTTCGCGGCCTCAGCTTCTCGCGTAGGGGTAGATGGTTCGGCAAGACTGTCAGGATCAGAAGTGCCCTCCTTCGCCTTTTGGAAAGAATTAACGATGCCACTCTTCGAATTCACTGGGATTTCAGCGGCCTTCTCTGGCTGCGTAGATAACGATTTAATGACATCCTCAACAGGACCAATATGCTCACGAGCCTTTCTCAGTGCAGCGGCGAGTCTTTCGGCCTCGATTTTCTTTATGACCTCTGTCAACTTCTTCTCCATGTCCGGTAGCGCAACTTCCGAACCCTTCAGAAACTTTAAAGCCGCCTCCTTCGCCGTACCGATCGCGTCAAATGCACCAGCCAGCGTCTTGATGCCTTTATCATTCAGTTTCACAGTCTTCATAACGTTGAGCAGTTTGCGAGTGCGGTTCAGCAGAAGTGCAGCGGACACAGTGACGTCCACGCTGTCCTT
>NW_008828050.1:0-698 GCF_000691245.1 Trypanosoma grayi
AGCGTTGGAGTGTCCGTGTGCCGCGGAAAACTGCGTCGGTGAGTGAAAACAATTACTGCTGTGAGATTTTGCAGCGGTTGGCGATGAAGATCTCCCTTGTGATGGATCGGAAGGCTCTTGTGAATGGTGGTAGGTCGCTGGGATTCTCGACGAGCGCCAACGGTGCCCACGCTGACCAACTTTCTCGGTATTCGGCTGCTGCGAGCAAGAGCTCGAAGGCGGTGAGCTGGCTGAGTGGAGGACAGAGAGGGAAAGGCGTGCTTGGGCAGTCGTTGATGGTGGATGATCTTTCTACGAGCGCGGACGACTCGATCGTCACCATTCACGTTACGAAACACGCGTAGATGGACGTCACGGTCGTACTGCGTCATTATGTTCCTGTTTTAATTTGGTTCCGCCACCCTGAGAGTGGAGGTTGGGTGGGTTTCTGCGACAAAGATGGTATGATGTATTTTTGTATAAAGTGGCATGACAGTTAAGCTTTTATATTTGCGGGGGAATGATGGTACATGATGCTGTGCATCGTCTGTGCATTGGTTGCATATATTGCACCGTCCCGTCGCTACGTATTTTCTCATGAATTGCTTTGAACTTACTTCCTTAGACAACCTGTGGCATCGTCTGTGGTAAGTTGCTGCAGGTACAATTTCATGCACGCAGCCTGCCGGTGATGGTGCCAGAGTGTCGGATTCCCCCTC
>NW_008828051.1:0-698 GCF_000691245.1 Trypanosoma grayi
CTTTCAGTAGCAAAAGAAAGGTGGTGAGTTGTATGGCTTTCTGTTTCAGTTCTGTTTTTGGCGGTGGTGGTTTGGATGGCGCGCTGTGGATGGATTCTCTGCTCTTCAAGGCGTTTGTTTAATCGTTATCAAACTGGCTGTGCGATTTTTGACCAAATCATTGAGGGCTCCGCATAAACGTTCCCGTTTAGTGGGGCTTTGCAGTCTGTTGGTAAGAAAGGGAGAGACTTATAAAGAGATTTTTTATTGATATTTGGCAAAGGCTGCAGTCAATATGATGGATGGATGATTTTCTGTGTTGCTCACAGAAACGCCTTTCAATGTGAATGCTTTCGTTTACACCACAAAGCTTGCAGCACACACCATGATGCTAAATATGACTTAAATCCAATGCCTTGAAGAGGGGTGTGAATGTTGTTTTGTTTGGTATTTCATCAGACTGCTCTTCTACCACTTTAGGGAGGGTGTGAGATGAAACACTAAAATGTCATCCGCTGAAGATAGTGGACGGTGCAACAGAAACACCATGTGATTTTTGAGTCTATTTGTGTCCTTGTGAATGACCCTGCTCTATGATCGGGATATTGTTTTCCCTTTATATTTGTTTGTCGCAAAAAAAAAAAGTGTTGACCCGGATTGAACGGGATAATTTGTCACTCTTCAGGTAGAGACTCCTCAGGTTGGCTAAAAAAAAAAAA
>NW_008828052.1:0-697 GCF_000691245.1 Trypanosoma grayi
CGTAGCGCAGCGCGGTGTCGTAGTGGCACGCCGCCTCCGCGTAGTCGCGCTCGCCCTCAAAGTACTCCGCAAGGGCGCGGCAGCGCTCGTACACGTCGCGGAACTCGCTCTGCCGCCGCAGCACCTCCACAGCCGCCAGCTGGTCGCGCACCCACCGCAGGCTCGCGTCGGGGATCGTGAAGTGCGTCTGCGCGAGCTGGTCGACACACACCGGGTCGCGGTGTGAGAGGCGGAAGAGGTGGATGAACGTCGTAATGCAGCCCTCCGCGAGCGCGTCGACGCAGAGGTGAAAGCGCAGAGAGTCCTTCTCGCTCTGCGACACAACGATGCTGCCAATGTCCCCCGCGGCGGTGGCGAGGCCGTTCTTCACTGACTCGGCGCTCTGGTCCGGCTGGCCGTGGCGTGTCGTGCCGAAGCCGAATGCTGACACCGTCAGTGCGTCACGCTGCGACTTGGAGATAAGCGACTCACGCGGGCGGGCGGGGCGAAGAGAGATGGCATTGTGGCCCACCCGCGGCGGCGGCTTCGTCGGCGCCAGAACGAGCTGGCCCTGCTGTTTCTGCTGCTGGTCCTCCTTTACCGGAGCGGCTGGTGGGAGGGCAGCGGGGGACTTCTCGCCCTGGATGGGCGGCACGAGCAGTTCCACTCTCCCTTTCCGCATGACGGCAACAACGTCTGTGTGTGAGAGAGTGTGTGT
>NW_008828053.1:0-304 GCF_000691245.1 Trypanosoma grayi
GCACCGGACGTCATGAACGGCATCGGAATGCCAATTCTCTTCATTGTGATGATTATGCTGATGCTCGTTGTGTCGCGGGCGCGTTTATTGGTTGCGATTCGGGCTTCAGTGGATGATGAGTCAAGCTTATTGCTTGTTTGTGCTACATTTATTAATATGTTGATTTCCGTTTTCCTCTACTTCTCCACTGCGTACAACTACGGCCTCGTGACGACGGTGCTAGCGTATTGCATGGCATTTCTGACGGAAAATGGCTCTTACGGATTAAATGCCAAGTGGCTGCTGGCGGTGTACCTGGTGTGGT
>NW_008828053.1:345-695 GCF_000691245.1 Trypanosoma grayi
ATTTGCGTCGACAATGTGCAACGATGGCTGGCTGACCTTTATTAAGTTTGTTGCCTGCATTGTGGTGAGTCTCACACTGCTTTCTGTGCTTTTGGTTTCATCTAAGCTACTCTCTACGATGTGATGAGCGTTGAACTGTGTGGTATATAGGCTCTACCAGGTGATGACAATTTAACGTGTTACATGCTTTATTACATACTGGGAAACGCACCATAAATAAAATGGGGGCTCTTCTTTTGATCGGTAAGAGCTGTCTGTGCTCTGCTAATGAGCAGAAAAGAAACAATGGGTGACAAGTGTGCTTGCTTGGCACGGGGGAAGGTGTTGTGGAAGCAGGGAAAAAAAGAGCA
>NW_008828054.1:0-694 GCF_000691245.1 Trypanosoma grayi
ACACATACACACAAAGAGAGAGAGAGAAAGAACAAAAAATTAAAAAAGAAACTTTAAGAAGAAACAGAAGAGAAAAAACCAGCAAACAAACGGAAGAGAAGCTACCGAGATGGATAGAGGGAGCAAAAAAAAGAACAAAAAACAAAAAAAGAAACAAAGACTTTAGTGGGTCGCCTTTGCGCTATTGTACGGCAACTGTGGTGTGTGACTTTTTTTTCCCTTTTGGTTACTGCTTTCATATTTGTCTCTGTGTGCGTGTCTTTCGTGCCTCCCTCCGCGAGGTGCTTTGCTTCCTTCCTCCTCCGCTGTTTGTTTCTCCGTTCGCGGAGGGGTGGGAGGAAGGGAGGGGTGGGCCGGATGAGTGTGTGTGTGTGTGTGTGTGTGTGTGTGTCTGAGTGAGTGAGTGAGTGAGCGGCCTCTCTGTTCGATCGTGGCGGTACCGTTGTGTCGTGGGCCGCGCATAACTATTCGCTGCTGCCGCTATTTGGCTTTGTTTTGTTTATTTATTTTTTTTTGGGGGGGGTTTCTCTGGCCGCTTGTCTGTCTGTCTGTGTGGTGGTGGTGGGGATTGTTCTTGTTGATCTTCTCTTGCTTCGTTACGATTGATTTCGTCTTTCACGCTCACTCTCACTCTCTCTCTTGGCGCTCCCCCGCATCTTCATGCTGCACGTGCGGCTGTTTTCCTGTTTGCCGT
>NW_008828055.1:0-317 GCF_000691245.1 Trypanosoma grayi
CCCTCCGGGCCGCCGCGGGGCGGCGCTCGCTTCCGGCCGTGGCGGTGTGCCGTTGGGCCGTGCCTGCCCAAGCCGCGGCGCGAAATAAGAAGGCGATGTGGTGTTGGGGCCGTGCCGATCCTCGGTTTGGGCGGGGCATGCCGCGATAGAGGGGATTCGGAATAGCCCGTGCCTTGCCCTCCCTTCGTTTGGCAAAACGGGGTGCGGAAGAGAAAAAAAACGGTATTTATTGAAATTTTTATTCTGTCGGTTGGGCGATAGCCGCGTATGGAAGGGAAGCCTAGGCGAACATCCATAACCAAATCTGGGGAAACTAA
>NW_008828055.1:386-692 GCF_000691245.1 Trypanosoma grayi
CCCCGCGTGAAATCCCGCCCGTGGTTTTTTTTTGTTCCAAAGCTGCATGGCCCCATTTTGGCTACCCACATTGTTCTCAAAGCGCATTTTCTATTTGCGCAGCTTCGTGGGCTGGCGCGTCTGTGTGTGTGGTGCCTCTTTGCGTTGTGGGCTTTGTTGTTTTGCCATTGGTGGGGGCGTGGGTGGGGTGCCCGGCGTTTCCCCCTCGAAGGCCCAGCGGCCAAGCCAGCGGCCCTGGCTTCGTTTCGCGAAATGGCGCGCGGGCCCCGTTGCCATGCGCCCCCCCACTGCGGCCCCCCGCGCGCG
>NW_008828056.1:0-691 GCF_000691245.1 Trypanosoma grayi
CGGCGCATAAGCCAAACGGCACAATTATGTTTCTTTAGAGCAACCATCCCTTTTTCTTTGTTTTGAATCATGTTCTGGATAACTACTGTGGCTGTGCTGCCGCTACTGCCTTGCGTTACTTAAGCCGCTGTCACAACTCGTCCTGTTCTCTCTCTGTGTGTGTGTCCTCTGGCAGAAGTAAGCAATAAACTAACCCCTCAAGCAAAATGGCCACCACCTACGAAGAGTTCTCTGCCAAGCTCGACCGTCTCGACGCCGAGTTCTCCAAGAAGATGGAGGAGCAGAACAAGAAGTTCTTTGCTGACAAGCCGGACGAGAGCACGCTCTCTCCTGAGATGAAGGAGCACTACGAGAAGTTCGAGAAGATGATCCAGGAGCACACCGACAAGTTCAACAAGAAGATGCGCGAGCACTCGGAGCACTTCAAGACCAAGTTTGCTGAGCTGCTTGAGCAGCAGAAGAACGCCCAGTTCCCCGGCAAGTAAGGTCAGAGAAAAGGAAAAAAAAAACAATGCGTCTCCGGCGCATAAGCCAAACGGCACAATTATGTTTCTTTAGAGCAACCATCCCTTTTTCTTTGTTTTGAATCATGTTCTGGATAACTACTGTGGCTGTGCTGCCGCTACTGCCTTGCGTTACTTAAGCCGCTGTCACAACTCGTCCTGTTCTCTCTCTGTGTGTGTGTCCTCTG
>NW_008828057.1:0-690 GCF_000691245.1 Trypanosoma grayi
CACACACACACACACACACACAAAGATAAAAAAAATAACAAAATAAACAATGAGTGCGTGTTTGAAGCGAAGCACGAGAGAAACAACAACGGGGGGAAGGAAGAGGATGCGAGGTTAAAACAGAGAAGAGAGCAGATGGAAAACACCTTTGGGAATAGAGTTTCTGGGGGGGGAAGGGGGGGAAAAAGGAAACAAGAAAGAAAAAAAAAGGAAAGGGAAAGGAAGAAAAAGAGAAAATTTACGCTCAAGAAACACGATCAAATACGAAATGAAAACAGGGAAGTAAAAAAAAAAAATTACGCTCCGCGCACCAGAGACACAAAAACTACCACAAAATCAAAATGAGTAACGGAAGAAAGAGAGTGAAAGAGAGAGAGGGAGGGAGGAAAAAGAGTGGGGGCATTGGCGAAAAGGGAAAAACGTGTGTCTGTGTGTATGCGGACTGTGAGCCGGCCGAAGGGAACACAACGAACGGAAGATGAGCGCAACAAAGAAAAAATGGTGCGGATGTGATGAGAACAACAGGCTGGGAGAAAAGACAGCTGAGGCGAACAGTGGCACAGTAGAAGCATGCAGTTACAAAGACACCGAGGAAGGAGGAGGGATGAGGGTAATCGTTTTCACACACTCTCTCCCTTTCTCATGCTGCTGCAGCTGCTCTCTCGTTGAAGTTGTCTGCTGTTGTTGTTG
>NW_008828058.1:0-687 GCF_000691245.1 Trypanosoma grayi
AGAGAAGCGACAAAAAATGGTAGAAAGAGGCCATTTTTGCACACATCAGGGGCCGGTTGTGGAAGAGAACCGTGTGTAGGGGATAACGGGGCAACGAATCTATTGTGAATCTGGAAGCATTTGCCTCTTTTTGCCCCGTACTTGAGCGTGTGTTCGTTTTTTGCAAAGTGATCTTTCATTGCTGGCTTCCTTTTTTTTATATAAGGGAATCATAAATGGCATATCCCTCTGCGCCTTCTGCTTTAAGCAAGGAAGTGGGGAAATGGTTATTAAGCATTGCGGCGCCAAGAAAAACATGCCTGTGTCATACATCTCTCTGTTACTCGATACCTGCGTGGAAGGGCGTGTATATTTTCAAGAAAAGCGGATGGTGGCTGTGCTTTCTTCGTTCTCTGTGTATTTTAGCGCCCCGGTTTTTTTTCCCCTATCGTCTACGCAGGCGCGCGCAAATAATGCGAGGGGAGACTCACACCATGAGAATGCAGGAGTGACGGGGATGTGAAGATTTCTTTTTTGTAATTGCGACTGGCCACATATTTCCCTACAATACCAGATTGGCGCGGCGCAACAAATGGGGTCTGTGTCTGACTACCCTCCAGCATGCGTGTTTCTTCTCCCCTCTTTCTTTCCTGCTTGTTGGCGGTAAGGTGGCAGAAGGATGGCACACTGCGCGTGGCCGGGCTGCCG
>NW_008828059.1:0-685 GCF_000691245.1 Trypanosoma grayi
AAGGTCGCTGCGGGTACTTGCGACGATCTCGGCGACACCTCCACCCTCGCCGACCCGGGCATTGTGGAGAAGCTCATCGAAGGTAGGAGGTGGCTATCGGTGTGACGAAATTTTGGCGTCACTGTGTGCTGTACCGTTCTTGTTGTTGAAGCGCTTCCCTGTAGGGAAAGGAAAGCCTACTGGAGGTGGCTCTGTGTGGGGGTCATACAGCGAGCAAATGGAGAGTGACAAAAAGAGAGATGCTGAGAAAAAGACAACCGTGCGTTCTTCTGTGTTGTGCGCGTTTCCATGTATTTAGCACTGATGTGTAGAAATGGAAGTTGGTTATGATTCTTCGTGTGTGTGCTTCTTCGTTGGTTGTTTTCGGTTTGTTTCTTTAATGGACGAACTCGCGTTCTTTGTTGTGGTTGTGGTGGTCTTTTCAGCATTTTTCTTGGTTGCATTTATTTGCTTGTTTGCTTCTTACACCGTCTTCACCGTTAATATTTTCGTCCAGTGTTGCGGATCATCTTATTTGCCTGTTCTTAACCCGTGCTTTCTTCTCTCTCCCTTTGTTGATAGCTGGAGCTGTGGATTGATGATGGAGTGCCTTCATATGTGCGCTGTTGTTTTTGTGCCCGCTGCTTTGTATATACGCATACTTTTTTTGTTATATGTGTGTGTGTGTGTGGCGCTTTTTTTTTTT
>NW_008828060.1:0-685 GCF_000691245.1 Trypanosoma grayi
GCAAGATTTGGGGAGGCCCTCTGAAAAAGGCATATGAAGAGTTGATGAAGGCCGCTGAGGAAACCGAGAAGATGTTGAAGAAGGCATTGGAAGAGGCACCTACTGTAATCACCAGAGCTACTGCGGCGTATGATGGCGCCGAGAATGCCTCCAAGAGTGCCGTGTTAGTGATGCAACTCCTGGAGAAGGCATTGACCCAGGGGAAGAAAGGAGTCAAGGAGGCTCCAGCGGCATCGCAGGATCGTTCCCCCGCGCGTACCTTTACAGGACAGACGCACGGAGACTCACACAACATTGGTCATCGGCAGGGACAACCCAGCAGTCCTTCCACTCCACGACAGCACTCTGCACAGCAACAGGCCCCCAACCCCACTGAGGGTGCGGGGTCGCCCTCAGACACTTCTAAAAAGAAGTCGGATGAAATCTCTTCGACAAGAGTGAGGGGAAATACCGGAGGTGATACAGACAAGGCGAGCACCTCCACAGTCAGCACACAAGCTCATAGTGCCACACAAAGCAGAGAAGAAAAAGATGATGCTGGCGCACCGTTGACAGGACCTAACAGCAATGCAGACACTACCCTGCGCGATGTTTGGAGTGCGGACAGCAGCGTCAGTCCTTCGTGGGTGCGCACACCGTTGCTGCTGGTGGTGGGTGTGCTGGGCCTCCTGGCTGTGTGCTGAGG
>NW_008828061.1:0-684 GCF_000691245.1 Trypanosoma grayi
CGGACGCCAGTGCTGTCACATATGGGTTGTCTGACGGTGCCGCGATCACTGTGACCTCGTTTGCCGAAGTTTTTAATGGCGGAAGGACCTGTGCAAACTGATCCCTCCAAAGTGGGGGCCGCCCGCGGGGCCCGGCCTGAAGGGATGATGTGCTGGCCCCCTCCCGCGTAGAATTGCCCATTTCCCGGCAACCCAGCGGCACCCCGGCCACTCGGTAAGGATTCCAATGCTTTCCAGGCCCCGGAGTTCACTGCTTCCGGGGCCGATAATCGTTTTTTGGCTTAAACGGAGTCTTTTTCACCTGCACATAGCAAGTTGTGCTGTAATGCCCGGTGCGGCCGTATCGAACACATCGTGCATAGCTCGGGGGGTGGGCAGGATGTGTCTTCGCTTTCTGAACCGCCTGAAAAACAGGGTCTTCTTCTTTTCTGGGATCGCTGATGGCATTGGCAAGCGTTTGGATGTTGACGCCGGGGTTTTCCTTCGCCGCCTGAGCCACCCGAAGCTGATAACGCGAACGTCTGCCCAATTGCGTCAGTTCGGCTGACATGCCCTCGTGACGGATAGCATAAATCCATGCCACAAAGTTGTCCCACGCCTGGCAGAGCTCAAAACCAGGCCTCATGGGTAATGGGAAAAGGTCGCGATAAGCCGCCAGTAACTGTTCTGGGGAAGTCTCCACTA
>NW_008828062.1:0-683 GCF_000691245.1 Trypanosoma grayi
TCTCGGGGCACGCAGCCCACAGCGCAGTGCTGCTCTCGATGTCAGTGAACACAAGCGTCACGGGGTCTGTGGGCTCCTTCGGGGCGTTGTTGTTGTCACGGGCGTCTCTCCGGCAGCACAGTATGCTTACGATCATTGCAGCCAACAGTACGCCAGCAACTGACCCAGCAATAATGCCAATTAACTGCTGCAACGTGAGACCACCAGAAGGTTCCCTGTACACCATTGACGGTGTCACAGGGGAGAACAGCTCAGGCACCGTGGGGTCAAACACGCGGGCCATCGACCACACAGAAATACGCGTCGCTCCGTAGTTCACAGCACACCCGCCTTCACCCTCCACACCCTGCAAGGCGCAATCCGTGGTATCATCAAAGGTCCCGTACAGCATGTCATCCACCCGGATAGCAACATTGGTGTAGAAGAAGTCGGCCAAGAGTTCCGCACTCACCTGGTCCATCCGAGAGAGAACAGTTTTCAACAGCAGTGTGTTGGCAAAGCTCCTCAGCGCTATTGGGGTCCTCTTCGTCATGTCCTTCACAGCAGCGTGGAACTTCTGCACCGTCGCAGACGTCGTGCTCTCGTCTGCCCAGTGCGGCAGGCTCGTCGCGAACACAAGGCGCTCAGCAGCCGCACTCCCATTGAACGCAGCAACAAACTCACCGTACAGCAACGAGAACTCC
>NW_008828063.1:0-683 GCF_000691245.1 Trypanosoma grayi
CTCAACGTGCGCACGAGCGCCTCGGCGAGTGGGCCGAGCTGCTCGCGGACGGAGTGCTCCAGCAGCTCCTCGTGGGCCGTCAGCACGCACGTGCAGTCGCCGCCGTGTGCGTCGCTTCGCCGCGGCATTGCCGTCCTCCGCCCTGGGGAGTGGGGCCTTGTCCTTTGTCCTTGCTGTCGTGTGTGTGTCGCGCTGGTGCGTCTCCCGCTCTCTCTCCTGCCTGCGTGTCGCACAACAAGCACCCGACCGCACGCGCCAACACAGACACACACTCACACAAACACGCTACCCTGCGCCCGTTGGTGGAGTCGGTGTTCCCAGCGGGCGTGGCGGCAGCAGCCGAGGAGGAGCAGACACACAAAAACACAAAAGAAAGGAAAGACAAAAAAAAAAAACAAAGCAGTGTGGTGGAATGACGCGACGGGTGCCAGGCCCCAGCGAGTTGTGTGTGCGTTGGTGTTGCTGGATTCCGTCCCCGCTGCGCCCTACCGCTGCTGCCAGTGCGTCAGCAGGAGAGGCGAGACGGTGGGGGAGGCGGAGAAATAATGCCTCCGCACGGCCCGTCTTTGTGCGCAGTGATGCTTCTTCATTATTCCTTTTTTTTTTTACCTGTTTTTTTTTTTTTTGCTCTTCTTCTTCTTCTCGTTTTGCTGTTTGCTGTTTCCCCCTTCTCGTGCCTCCTC
>NW_008828064.1:0-683 GCF_000691245.1 Trypanosoma grayi
CGGCGAAGATGGCCTCTGTGGCGGCGACGCACGCCAAGAAGGCTGCCACAGAATTTGACGATGAGATGGAGATTGGGACTGCAAGCGTGAGTAACGCTGCCCACTCTACTGGAGGCGCCGACATGTTGAACAATGAAACAATGAAGGCGATGTGGAAGGCTATTCAGGCAGTAGAGACAACGAGGTGGGGTGCCGCGGAGGCAAGCAATATCGCTGACGAGGCATCGAAGAGCGCTGCCGTTGCAGCGGGGACCGCCGACTCCGTGATGACTCTCTCGGAGTCCGCTGCCGCTGCCGCGAAGAAAGCAATGCAACAGGCTCGGATGGCCAAGGCAGCGGTTGAGACTGCGAGGACTAACGCTGAAGAGGAATCCAAAAAGTCTGCCGATAATCACACTGAGGCAGATAATTCTGCGAATGGAGTCGCGGCCACTGAGGCTGTGAACCGCCCCCAAAACACCGCGGCCCGCAGTCAGCGAGACAACGCTCAGCAGGACAAAAGTCATCGAGACGACGCTCAGCAGGTCAAAAGTCAGCGAGACAATGGTCGAGCAGATGGCACCAGCCGCCCTCCGTGGGTGCGTGCACCGCTGCTGCTTGCGTTGGTGGTGCTTGCCTCCCTTGCTGTGTGCTGAGCTGTGCTGGTGCAAGGTGGCGGTGCCCGTTTAATTGCGTGCAGCCGC
>NW_008828065.1:0-683 GCF_000691245.1 Trypanosoma grayi
AAAAAAAAAACGAGCACATTCTCACCTAGTGGGGCAAAAAAAGAATGAGCGCATCAGCGGCACAAACAGACGCACCGGCACCAAACAACATTCCCCTCACAAGAGGGCATATTCTCCACCTCTCTTTGTACCCTCAACACATTCACACAGAAATCTTTATGTGTCGTTCTCCATGCCGTGATTCACGGTGCTTGTGTAACACCTGTAACACATCCGGTAGTCCCAGTTGTCAGCCTTGATTGCGACGAGCTGACTGCGCACAGGATAACCGCAACGGTAACACACAAACGTCTCCGTCTTCCCACCCATCTGATAGAGCTGCAGATCTCCCCGCTTCCGCCACGCATACATGGCGCGATCCGCACGGCCGTCGCCAAACGTGAAGTCATGCTGCGGCCGCGTCCTCACGTCGCCGGGGAGATGGCTGAAACGCTCATACTCCAGCTGCTGCGTCGGTGGGCCACGCTGAACGCCGCCAATGCGGCGGTGCAGGCGGTGGTGGCCCTTCGGGAACTGGAAGAACTTGCGCTTGTTGAACTGTGGGCCTGTCTGGTACTTCTGCCGGATGCTCTTCGCTGCGGCGCGGCGTAGCAGGAAACTCCCGACACCGCCGCGGATGCTCGCCATTTTACCCTCCGACTTTTCCATAGAGAGATTGATGACATAAGAGCAAGCCAACCACA
>NW_008828066.1:0-341 GCF_000691245.1 Trypanosoma grayi
GCTGCAGCGACGGCGAGGTGAAGGTGTGGGACGGCCGCGCGCTGCAGCAGCAGCCGCTCGCGCGCCGCATGGGGCACCGCCGCATGGTGCTCGACCTCACCGTTCGCGACGATACCGGCATCATTGCCACCGCGAGCGACGACGGCACGGTCCGCTTCTTTGCCCTCGATCCGCTGCAGGAATGATACCGGGGCTTTTCGCCAACGTTGTGATCTCGATCGGTGTTTTCGGTATTCGCGTAACTCTCAAGTAAGACAATTGTTAGCTAAAAGAGCAGCACAGGCGAGTTGTCCGCCTGCGCTCTCTCTCTCTCTCTCTCTCTCTCTATCTTTTCCTTCTGT
>NW_008828066.1:349-681 GCF_000691245.1 Trypanosoma grayi
GTGTGTGGATGGGTGCGCGTGGACGTTTGCGTGTTGCCGCCCCCACTCCCCTCCTTCAACGCGCTCCTTTTGTTTCTTTCTTTCTTGCTTTCCCTCTGCTGCTCCTCCTCGCCGTTGCGTGCTGCCTGGGTGCTGAGAAGTCCGCCGCCACGCCCCGCACGCAGGGTTGAGGTGCGCGAGATGGAGGAGCACGGGGTAGAGGACGACGTGAATGAGATCAACACGGCGCTGCTCGAGCTGCAGGACGCCTTTGCCGCGGCGCTGCGGAACAGCGGCGTGCTGGGGAAGCTGCGCGCCCAGCTGCGCGCAGCGGCGGTCAGCATCATTCGCGG
>NW_008828067.1:0-681 GCF_000691245.1 Trypanosoma grayi
AAAAAAAAAAAAACACCGCGAACGTGAAGCCTCTGGCCCTAAGGGCGGTGAGCGCTGCTTGGCTAACGAAGATTCCTCCTTGGAGATATTAGTTCCAACTGGCTCCACAATAACCACAGCGAACGGAAAGCAAACAAACCACACAGTAACATTTCCAGCAAGAACAACGAAAACACCCAAAACACAAAGCCAGCACTTCTTTCCAGTAGGTACAGCTGTACAATGGCGACAACCAAAACAGAACCAAGAAAAACTTCAGCATCCGCAATAATCTCACAAACCCGAAAGAAGAGCTTGTATTGACCACACGGACTGTCCTTCACCATCTTCCCCCAATGCAGACATTCTTTTGGCTCTACCAGAGCGCCTGCTCATACCTTTTACTTCTGTCACTTTTGCGGAACAGAGTGAATGCGTGTACACAAGCAGCAGCGGCCGTTTACAACACGGACAGGATCAGCACAACTACACGACAGAAGAACATGGTTTCTTCCTGGAGAGTTTGCTCGAGCTTGCTTAGAAGGCTAAACACTACAATGAGAAGTTGGAGAGAAGCGGCACATTAGCACCTCAGTGATGGGGCGGGGAGAGTGGGGCGTACAGAGAGCGGCGCACCGCCACGTTGGTGAGGGTTAGATGTTCGTGTAGCGCTCGTCAGCGGGGCGGTCGAAGTCGATGTCC
>NW_008828068.1:0-676 GCF_000691245.1 Trypanosoma grayi
GAGGGAAGAAGCAACAATGGATTCGCCTCCATCCAGTCGCCGTTTTCACGGAATACGTGGGGGAAAAACCCCCCAAAAAGGACCAGCCCCAAGACAAGACGAGAAGAAAGGAAACACAAACAAAAAAAGAAGAAAAAAATAAAACGAGAAGACGAGAGGGAAGCACAAGAAAGAACTGGTGCCAAGAACGCTGGCGTGGTGGTCTGCGGGAGCGCTGCTGTGACGTGCGCCTTGAGGGGGCGGGAGGAAGGGGAGCGAAGGACAACGTGTTGCGAGTGCGAGTGGTGTCGCCAACCGGCCGGGAGGCGGAAGCAGCAGGTGGGGGGAAGGCCGATCCGCATCTCATCACACATGTGGGTGCGAAAGCCGAACGGGGGAAGGAAACACAGGCAAGGAGTGGCCGCAACAGGAACTCATCACACTCCGTCGCCTTTAGCGCGAGATAAACACGGCAACCAAATGCGCATTTGAATGAAAGAGATGTGCGCGCTCCGTTGACGTGCCTATGCCCATCGACATCATTTATCCCTCCTCCCTCAGCTTGCTGCCGCTGCTGTTGCTAATGCCGTTGTTGTTGTGGCTCCTACCATTGTTGGTATTGCTGTTATTATTGTTGTTATTCTGCGTGTATGTGTTAGTGTGAGTGCCTGACGAACCGCAAAGCAGACCCCCCCCC
>NW_008828069.1:0-676 GCF_000691245.1 Trypanosoma grayi
ATCTGGTATACGGCTTGCCACAAAGGCAGCAGTGCCGGAGGGCAATCGACGCCAGTCCCCGTTCTGGACCCCTGAGCTGGCCGACCTGGATAAAGCAATTGCCAGCAAGCCCCACGCTCAATCCAGCCAGAGGTTAAAGATTCGGCGCAGAGAACTTCTTCGCACAGCTGCCACTAGCCGGTGGCGAACGCTCTGCTCAAACCTTGAAGCCTCTAACGGCACCAGCTGGAAGACTATAAAGCGTTTATACGCCCCCTCGCCCCCTCAGCACACGAGGCGTCAACGCCGATTGGGTTGTGCTTTCCCAACACCAAAAGGCCAACCACCTGGCCCGCATGAACGCTGCAATAGAGCGAAGACACCCGCGATCTTACTCTCCACCTCCGATCAAAACAAGAGATGAGGACTTTCAGCCAACAACAATGGCCGAACTCTGTCGCGCACTGCGTCTTCTGCCGCTGAGATCTGCACCAGGACCTGACATGATCCATGGGGAGGCACTACGACATCTTGGAAAATGTGCAAAACACTCTGTCCTGACCCTATTCAACACGAGCTTACGCACTAGCGTCGTTCCAAAGAGCTGGAGGCACAGGGTCATAATCCCACTCCTAAAACCGGGCAAGAAAGCGACTGACCTGGCGCCATACAGGCCAGTCACGCTCACCAGTTGCCT
>NW_008828070.1:0-675 GCF_000691245.1 Trypanosoma grayi
CACAAATAAGGTAGAATCCCTCCGCGAATTGGTATCCACTGTCCTTGAACGGAGCATATGCGTCCCTCAGGGAATCGTCGTTCTGGCAGTAACCCTTCATATATCCAAACACGAGAAGGCCCACACAGGCTCCACACCCGGCAAACGCGAGGGTCACGAAGAGTGATGTAATACACTTGAGACAGCACATCCCTTGCCTGGAACAAAGCTGCGCAATGGCGAGAACGCAAATAATGAACCCCACGCCAGCACCGCCCGCTGCACCGCCCTCACTGATCTCAAAGAAGAGCTTGTATTGGTCACACGGACTGTCCTTCACCATTTCCTTTATACCAGAACCCACGTCCGCTTTGCTGTACCAGAGTGTCTGCTCACTCTTATTGTGTCCGGTCCCTTTACGGAACACCGCAAACAGATTGGCACAAACAGCGGCAGCGGTAGCCAAGATGGCTAACGGTAAGACCAACGCACGGCAGCAGAACATGGTTTCTTCCTGGAGAGTTTGCTCGAGCTTGCTTAGAAGGCTAAACACTACAATAAGAAGTTGGGGAGAAGCGGCACATTAGCACCTCAGTGATGGGGTGGCGAGAGTGGGGCGTACAGAGAGCGGCGCACCGCCACGTTGGTGAGGGTTAGATGTTCGTGTAGCGCTCGTCAGCGGGGCGGTCGAAGTCG
>NW_008828071.1:0-675 GCF_000691245.1 Trypanosoma grayi
AAAAAAAAAAAATGGCAATTGTTTTCACAAAAATAAGGAGGAAGCCTGGACCACTCCCTCCGCCCCTCTCAAAAAGACAAAAAAATGACATCGACACGCTGCAGACAGTGGACAGCGAACGGAAAGAAGCACACAGAGAGACACACGCAAAAGAATTAATCAGACATTTCCAGAAGAGAACTGAGTGGAGGATCACAGTAAAGCCAAGAATAGTCCGTACCTTACCTTCCTCTATTAAGTAAAAGAGAGAGAGAGTAAGCGAGACCTTATATCTAAATCCCATTTAGAAACCCCATGTCCCTGGTTCACATAGAAGGGGGACTTCCAGTAACCTCAAGACCTTCCCCTTATAAGGAATTTAAAGCTCGTAGTCCCACTGGCGAAAAAGAGGTGCTGAAAGCGCCCTTAACCCGCCTCCCGCGTCCCCCCCTTCGCAAGTCCCACCCCTTCGCGATGTCCGTCGGAAAAACCTTTGCCCCCCGTGACATACCATCCGCAGGATTATTTTCCGACGCGACATAGCCCCATGTGGCGTTCAAGCCGTGGTCCCGCAGAACCCTGTCGATATGTCCCGCCTCTCCCACCAGGGCATCGGAATGCGTGTTGCCTTTCTGCATAATATGCATCACTGTCGTGTTATCGATACATATATGGAGTGTAATAAGCAAATTCCCC
>NW_008828072.1:0-672 GCF_000691245.1 Trypanosoma grayi
CAGGCCCTTCATCGCCAGTGCCATCTCCTCTGCATCAATCGCACCAGAGCCGTCCGCATCGAAGAGGTTGAATGCCTCACGAATCTGCTCGTCAGTCAGGGCCGCCATTTCACTGCAGTGTGTAAATATGTGGAGTGGTACCTCTCACAAAGAAAGAAAGCAAAGGGTGTGTGAAACGCTCCTCTATTTCCTGGCTCCTGAACGCCTAGAAGAATCTAAAAACGCATAAGAAAATTGCAAGCCGCAAAGAAATGTCTCAGCACACAGGACTCCTCCCAGAAGGATACAGAGGTCAAACGCATGTGTGACGACGCGCACGGCATGCCTGCCCGCCCACTCACACACCGGCACATCGACTGAAGCGCCAATAATCCTTCTGGATAGAGTAAATAAATCATGTGTGTAGGTGCTTGTATATATTCTTGTAGTCGGCCTCATATGTCTAATAATGCTCCGATAATTACCTACGAGCTGCGAAGTGATGACGCTCTTCAGAATATACGCAACGGGGATGAACGGACCCTCCCCTACAACCAGCATTGCTACACCCGCACACATTCCTCCTCTTTATATCCCCACATCTTACTTCCCCCGCATCTGCATCATAACGTTCTTGAACTCCTCGAAGGACACCTCACCGTCGCCATCCTCGTCGGCCTCCGCGATCATTTC
>NW_008828073.1:0-671 GCF_000691245.1 Trypanosoma grayi
GCCCTCCTGCAGCGCCTCCGCCTCGTCGGGGTGGCCGGCGAAGAGGTACGCCGCCACGCACAGCGGCCGCAGCGCGGGGTCGCCACGCATCTCGTTCGCCAGCTGCAGCATCAGCTCGCTGCTGTCGTTCTCCTTGTACGACTCGAAGAGGTGGCGCAGCGCGTCGATGGAGATGGTGCAGCCGTACTTGCGGAAGCGGAGGAGCGCGCGGAAGAGCAGGTGCGCCATGTCGTGCTGCGCGTACTTGACGCACTCCTCCATGATGCCCTCCATGATCTGCGAGGCGCTGGCAGGGTCGATCAGCTGCTTGCGCAGGAACTCCTGCAGCACAATCATGAGGTGCGTGACGGTGTTGCGGAAGTGCAGCTCCCGCTTGCGCGAGCGCCACACCTGCTGCCGCACGTGCTTCAGCACATGCCGCGGCTTTGTCTTGACCACGCGCACCAGGTCGTCCTCGTCCTTCTGCGAGAAGGGCTGGAAGGTCGTGGCACGGTTGAGGCGGGCGCCCGTGAGGCCGAGGGCGACGCGTCGGAAGAGAAGCTGCCGGCGTTGGAACATCGCTCTATCCCTACTCCTGCAGCGCGCACGACAGAAAGGAGACGCATAAACACACACACAGAGAGAGAGAGAGACAGGAAAGAGGCACACACACACATATATATATATATATA
>NW_008828074.1:0-670 GCF_000691245.1 Trypanosoma grayi
GCGCCCGCCTTTGCCACACACACCCACCCCCACCCCCGTCGCCAGGAAATCACGACACAACACCTAAGAATACGCGTCTTATATTTAACGCCTGTGCTCCTTCGCGGCCTTCCGTCCGTGCACGCAGGCGCACGCTCCTCGGCGGCTGCGGAGGCGAGATGGAGAGCCTGACGGTGCGCAGGGTGTGTGAATGAGTGTTTGAGCCTCCCTCTCTCTCTCTCCCTCTCTCTCTGTGAGTGGGCGAGTGAGTGAGTGAGTGAGTGTGTATGCTCGTGCAGCAACGACGTTCGTACAGTGCCTGTGTGTTCCTGTACCCGCTCTTGTTATTTCCCCCTTTGCTGCTACACTGTGCCCACACTCCTGTGCCAAATTTGCCTGACAAATCCTTCTTTTTCTCTTCTTCTTTATCTTCTTGCTTCTGCTGCTGTCGCGGCTCGTGTGAGATTGTATGGGTTAGTACCGACTGAGTGAGTGCGTGCGCAGAGCTGCACCCCACCGTCTCCTTACTCCTCTTTCTCAACTATGCGTTGCGTGCCGCGCAGGTGGCGGAGGAAGACAACAACAGGACAAGAACAACAACAAGGAGGCAACACATAGTGGCGGGCTTGCAGACACAACATGCAGCGGCGCATTAATGGGCTTCCACATACATCGATATATATATATATAT
>NW_008828075.1:0-670 GCF_000691245.1 Trypanosoma grayi
CCGAAGAGAGACACACTGCGTGCCTTCTACTTGGCTCTAGTGCAAGCCAAAGCAATGTATGGTATAGAAGTATGGTACTGGGACGCATCATCCACCTCGCGCTCAGCTCTCGACGCTGGGCAATGCAAAGCCAGTAAAATAATCGCCGGCATTCGCAAAGGCAACCGCATAGAACATGCTTTACTGGAGGCCAGCCCGCAGCCACGAAGTACGATGGTGCTCACCCGTAGCCTCAAATATATGCTCCTGTGCGAAACGCTAGGGGGGCTGTGCGTGACAGTGGCAGAGTGGTATACTCGACCGACCGCCCCGCAAGACAACTGTATAACACCACCATGGCACAATACCCAGAACCCCCACATCGAAGCCAGGGTCCCGCCCCTGGCGCCCCTCACGCTGCGGTGGGCATCTCGAGCACTGTTTCACACATCGCTTGAAGGTGTCACCGCGGAGGACCCGGACGAGGCCAAGCATCAAGCATGTACCAGATGGATAGCCCGACACTTCCGCCGGAAGGGACCTAAACCACCCGATCGCCTCCACTATGAGCTATGGACGGATGGCTCTTTCGAGCTGGGAGTAAAATCTAGCGCAGCAGCCATGATTTACCTCAACGGAGAGCCCATTGCCCAAGCAAAGTCAGGTGCAGGACCGATTGCGTGTAGCTACC
>NW_008828076.1:0-669 GCF_000691245.1 Trypanosoma grayi
CAGAGCCCTTCGAGGGCGGTAATCGGGTAGAGTAGTAAGGGGTCTGATTTCTTGTCGTTACTCCATGAATAACATTCTTTTCCATATCTTCTATTCCATGTTTGTTTTTTGTTCGTTAAGAGTGCCAGCACCCCAGTGCACTGTTGTGTGAGTGCTGCTGAATGTGCAGGGGTAGAAAGCGACTTTCCTGACGTAGCATTTTCAGTACTGGACGGAAAAGAGGGAATGATAAATGAATTTTCTTATTTTCGAGCTACCTTCAAAACGAATACATTGTCCAATTGTTTTGATGATGTGTANNACTTGTGCGGTGACCGCGGAGGCTGGGCCCTCTTACTCCCACTGGGGTGCCCCCTCTAGCTTCGCCTGGTCTGCCCTCCGCGCCGCTAAGTCACACATTGAGGGCGAAGAGATGTTTTGTTGGATTATTCCCCTCTGCATTAATACGGGTTATTTACGTTATCCTAAACGGCGAGACTCCAACGACAGCACACAGGTAAAAACGTGGGCTTGTGTGCTGTGTGCAACTGTGAGGCCCTTTCATAAATAAAAAAAAACGAAGACGCTAAAAATAAGGGTGTTTCCTCACCGTTACTACGCACACAACGCGAAGCCAGGGCGCTGTGAAGACTTGGCAGCACTTGTACTGTGTGGTTGTTGTGCTTGCAT
>NW_008828077.1:0-668 GCF_000691245.1 Trypanosoma grayi
AACAGCGAATCTCCCAGCAGGAGAGACAGTTAGTGGGCGGCGCACAGCAGCGCGCAAAGCAAAGCCCAAGCAAGAAAAGAAAAGAAAAGAAAAAAAGAAAACATGCCTACCCTTCCCAAAGTGCAGTGCACAGTGCGCGTCGTCGAGGGCAAGTGGGTCGGCGTTACGCCCACAACGGGGCAGCAAGAAACAAAAAAAAAAGAATCTTAACAATCAGGCGTGCAGTCCTCGGGGCTCAACAGAATTACGGTCGGAGCATCACCGCCCCATGCACACATACAAATCTTACCGCACAGCCACACAGGCCAGCACCCCAGGGCATCAGCAGCACAGACCCCCCCCTCACACACACAGGGCCGTCGCCGCAGTCCTCCCAAAGAGAAGCGCCACCCTCCGCTTATCGGGGGTACAGCTCCTGCGCGGCAATGGCATCCGCCCTCAGCGTCTTAGCGGTATTCGTTGCTGTCGCAGCTGAGGAGACTGCGGTGGCCGCCATCCTTGAGGCAACCATACCGCTCACAAACCTTTCCAGGTACGTGGAATCCGAGTACCTCGCGGCCACCAGGGCGCGGTTCCCCGCAGTCCACGCGTCCAGCCCGGCCATAAACGCCAACTTCGCAGCGCCAACGGATTTTTCGGCTGCAGCCGCGGCCCTGTCCACCGCAGAC
>NW_008828078.1:0-666 GCF_000691245.1 Trypanosoma grayi
TATATATATATATATATATGTACCCCAAAGTATGCGCACACACATACAACACAAAGAGGAAATAATGACTGCTGTGGAAGATGAATAGAGCGTCCACGTGACAAGGTCATATGCGTTCGCCATCCCACACACAGTTCCACACGCACGGCACGGCCCTCAAGAAGCTACAACAAGTTCAGTGCCGCGAGTTCCTCCACAGTGGGACGGCCCATCAGCTCGTACACGCGCTGCACCTTGTGCATGTACTCCATCGACTGTAGGAAGACCATCTCGAATGCCATGCGCTGCAGTGCCAAGTCCGCCATGTGCTTCGTTAATTCATCCACCTCATCGCGGGTCTCCACCGACAGCAGCTCCCACAGAAGCTGGCGCACAAAGAATGCTTTCTTCTCCTTACTTTCGTACGGTTGCCAGCCGTAGTACGCCTTGATACGCTGCAGGCGCAACGCATCATACATGCGCTCGCCATTGGTGCGTCCCCAGCACTTCTGTGTGAAGTTTGTCATCATCCCCGCGGAAATGGGCGGGAAGAGTTGCGTCACGAGGCGCGAGATGCGCAGCTTCCACATGCGCTCGCCGCTGTACCAGAAGCCAAACGGGCTACGTCCCTGCAGCACGTGCGACAGGGCCTGGTGCGGCGGGTGTGAGAGGTAGAAGAGCAACGCC
>NW_008828079.1:0-663 GCF_000691245.1 Trypanosoma grayi
TGGAGTGGCAGGCGAAAAAGGAAAACAACAACAACAACAAAAAAAAAAAGAAACAAGAAAGGGGTTGGGCGAAGATCGTTGCGCTCACTCACTGTCACCGCTCCTTTACTCATGCGTCTATACATCTTTCATTGCTCGCTTTGCTCGTGCGTCTCTGGCTGCCCCTCGCGAGGCAGCGGCCGTGCGTGCCGCCACACACAGCCGCTCTCTCTTTCCCCCTCCACACAAACAACAAGACGGTGCCACGTGCAGGCAATAAGCGACGAGCTGCGAGTATGCGTGAATATGAGAGGGGAGGGCGCGGTGGAAATGCAGGGAGCAGTGACGATGGTGGTGGCGGCGGCGGTGTGGAGGAGACGGGGGGAAGAAAAACAAACAAAAAAAAAGAAGAAAACAGCATCAATAATAAAATAGAGAATCGAGAAGAGAAAAAAAAAAAGAAAGACCCCAAGCGAATATCAGAGCAACCAAAAACAAGTGGAGTGGAATTGTGGGCGGTGCCTGCGCGCTGTGTCGGGCGCGTGGGGACGCAGACATCCACTCACTCTTTACGCGTGCTGCCTCCCACTTCTCCCTTTCCCTCCCCCCTCTATCGTGCGGGCGGCGCTGCTGCTGCTGGAGGCAACCCGGGGGAAATTGGGCTTTTTCCTCACACACACACAC
>NW_008828080.1:0-660 GCF_000691245.1 Trypanosoma grayi
CGCCCCACGCGCCGCATCAGCGTGCCGCTTCTGTTTGGACGTAAGCTGGAACATGTGGAAGCCAAGCGCGTCAATGACACGCTCCGCGTGCATGGCGGCCACGAGCTCCGCCTCTTTCTCTGTTGGTGCGAGGCCCTCACCCCAGCGCTCGCCGTACTCGGACGGCAGCGGGAGGCGCAGCTTGGCGTGGAACAGCGGCTCCTCGTCGTCCACCGTCTGCACCGCGCGCACTTCCGCCACAAGCTGGCTGCTGGAACAAGCAGAAGCTGCAGCAGCAGACGTGGATAAGGACAGGGGCGCCATACGCTTCACGAAGTTGGCCACTTTCGCACGCGCAAAGGCGTCCACCGCCGTGATGGTCTCCGCCGCAGCGTCTTTGCTCGTTCCGTTTTCCTCCGCATCAGAGAAGCCATCCATGTCATCCACGTCGTCGCTGTGGGGCAGCAGCACCTCCACCTGTAGCACCTCCGGGGCCTCGTTGAGTGGCTGCCGCAACGGCATAGTCGCCGTGGTGTACGTGGCACGCCCTCGTATACAAAGTGCGTGGAAGAGCACTTGGCGCAGCAGCCGGCCACGCGCGCCGATCAGACACCGCCGCATGAAGTTCCTGCAGCCTCACAGATGAGGAATTTCGCGTACGTCTGTGTGTGTGTGTGTGTG
>NW_008828081.1:0-659 GCF_000691245.1 Trypanosoma grayi
TTTTGTTTGTTTCCTTCCTTGTTGTTGTTGTTGTTTTGCCGGAGTTGGAACAGTAGGGGTCTGTTCATATCGGGCGCGGCGTAGCTCTTTAACTAAGGAGGGATGTTGGGCACTACAAAAGTCTGCCGAAATACGTTCCTCACGCGGTCGGTGGCAACCCCACCCATATCGGTGATTCGCACCGGGCCAAAGTGGTGGGCGGACCCGGAACGCATGGTGCGGCAAAAGCTCATGTATTTCACCCTTGGTATTGATCAGCTTCCGCTGCGCCGCACCGCCGTGATTCAGAAGGACCTCCACCGGTTCCACATGTGCAAACCACCCATGCGGATAGGCGACACAACGGGGTACAAGCGATCCCGTGCGGCCCAGCTCAACACCTGGTACCGGCGCATTCAGTACCAGGAATACCACCTCCAGCACCTCTTTACGCGGCACGTGTGGGGGCTGACGCGGGCCTACCCCGGCAACACCACCAAGATTCAGGGCAAGGCAGATGACGGTTACGTTGGCTACGACTCGGTGCCGTTTCACCGCTACAACCGCAGTCCGCTGCCGTTCCCGGCGAGAGAAATATACGAGCGAAGAAAATAGAAGAGAAACGGCGAGGAAGGGGTTTTCTTTTGTTTTGCTGTGTTATTGTGCTGTGCTGTGCTTTG
>NW_008828082.1:0-658 GCF_000691245.1 Trypanosoma grayi
TTTTTTTTTTTGTTCCCTATTGGTGTTGGTTTGTTTTGCTTTCATTCGATCAATCACTCAATCATTCTCTATCAGCACCGCTGTCGCCGCCAATCCATTCGGCGTGTGTGTGGAGTCTTTCTTTTTTTTTTCGTTTTGTCGCTATTGGCCGCCGACGATATGTGTCTACTTCCATTGCGATTTTACTGTGGGTTGCGTTCTATCCCATCTGTTTTTTTTTCTTGTTTTTGTGTAATGTATGTATGTATGTATGCCTGCCTGTCTGTGTGTGTGTGCAGGGGGTTCTCCCCCACGGCAGCTGCTGCAGGCGCCCGGCGGAAGGCGGTGTGGATGCCGGCGCAGGAGGAGGCAAGAGGGCACAAGACAAGACAGAGATGTGATGATGACGATGATGAGACGGGGTGGGGAGGCATTAAAGACGAAGAAAAGCGAATAAAAAAAAAAAAACGAAAAGAAAGTATATATGAGGGGGCAGCAGAGCAGAGGCTGTGCCCCTCCTTAGCCATCCACTCACCTTCACGCACCTTGTTTGTTTGTCTGGTTGTTTGTTTGTTTTTCGTGGCTCTTTGGTGGGCGTCGATACCGTACGGACGCGGCGACACAAACTGTGTGAGTGTGAGTGTGTGTGAGAGAAAGAGAGTGGGGGTGGGGACGAGGC
>NW_008828083.1:0-657 GCF_000691245.1 Trypanosoma grayi
CCTGCCTGTGTGTTGGCCGCCTGCTGTGCATCCCTTCTCTCCTCACCCCTGCAGACTTCAGTCATTCAGGTGATACTGTTCATGATGATGCGCCGTCTTCTGAGCGTATTGGCCCTTACGCTGCTCAGCAGTTACTTGGGCGTTACGGCAGCGGAGGCCAGTCCTGACCCTCCTCCTCCTCCTCCCCCTCCTGGTGGTACTGGGGGTGGTGGTGTTCCCTTTGGGGCCCCTGGTGCTGCTGGTCGTGGTCCTGGTGTTCTTAACGGTCGTCGTGTTGGTGGTGGTGGTCGACGTGGTCCTTTTTCTGGTGGTCCTCCAGGTTTTCCTCCGTCACGGCCAGGTGAGCCTCCTCTAACCTGGAGCTTACAACCTAAGGCCCGAAGCGACCCCCCGCCACGAAAACTACTTCCGGTACCTGACCACCTAAAGAACCTAAGCAAGGCCACATTACCTGAAAGACCGCAGCCTGGTTCTCCTGACCTGCCACACCCACCACATCAAGCACCACCGCACCCAAAACCTGTGGAGCAACGACCTGTCCAACAAGAACAGCGTGTCGACTCACCACAAGGTCCACCGAGCACCAATCCGAAACAACAAGACGCCGGCAAAGGAGCAGTGAGCGGAGGACTGGTACATGTGTCTCGATCAGACGGG
>NW_008828084.1:0-656 GCF_000691245.1 Trypanosoma grayi
TTGAGGCGGTACACCGTGTGGATGTTCCTCAGACCAAATTAATGGTTTTACCTCCATCAAATGAATTCCAAAGACTATAGCCAGAAGGAAGATGCTACATACACATATACAATTTGTCTTCCTGGAGGCAGCATTGCGCCAAAATCAGCGGACGCTCCTATAAAAAGGAGAGGGTAAAAGGGAAAAGAAAAGTAACTAGAGAAAAAAATCAATGAAAGCGCACTAAAGAGCGCTTCCGGAAACAGCAGCCTCGTGTATCGTCACGCAGAGAAAACATTACCCACAGGCACCCTTGGGATAGGCAGTAAGATCCACCAAGAATGGACAGGGCGCATGGTATGATGACCTACTACAATTGGGTGAAAACCAGTGATAGAGGCAATCCTACGGCAAGAGGGTAGCAGTAGAACGTCTGGAAAGCCAAGACCGCGTGATTCTTACCACAGACAAGCAAGAAAATGTCTCCTTAATACAAATAAAATAACCCCGTAAAACGCGCGACTGTTCATTAACAAAAAAAGTAAATAAGCCCAGGATTGCGCCACTTCCACAACACTGTACTCTGTAAGGTGTCGTTGCCAAACAGCTCCATTAGTTTCCCATAGCTATCTTCCGGTGGGAGGTGAAGTGCAACGGACATAAATGTAGCTTGAACC
>NW_008828085.1:0-656 GCF_000691245.1 Trypanosoma grayi
CTACCCACGCCCCCTATCCTACCCCTATCCTACCCCTATACTATCCCCTACCCATCCCCAGATACTCCACAACCCAACTCTCACCTAACCCTCCACCAAAATATAACACCACCCAAACCACTACCCCAACCCCTTACCAACATATTAAATTAACTTTAAATTTTAATTTAAGTATATTTTAATAGTAACTTTATAACTATCATATATAATCCAAGCTATATTTCGTTGTGAATTTTAATTGTTATATAAATCTATAATAAATAATAAATATAGAAAATAAATCATATAATTAAATTTAGCAACCCCAGATACTATATAAAACAAAAATAAAAGTTNGCCAAATGATGTACGGGGAACATGCATGAATTCCGGCCTATAAAGTTGAACGCCCCTCCCGAAAACCCACATTTTGGAATTTCAGGGCCACATAGTATCCAAGATAAAAATAAATAATAATTTTAATACCTTTAATATATAACTTTAAGATCCCATTTTCTATTTTTATTGTACAATTATATCTTTATTTTTGTTTTATATATATTTAAATTATAATAGAAATTAATTAACTAAAATGAATTATTTATTATATTACACCAACCCCAATCGAAACCCCTCTCCCTGAAAATAGGCTATTTTTGGCCAAATGATGTACGGGG
>NW_008828086.1:0-656 GCF_000691245.1 Trypanosoma grayi
GACCCTCGACGACGCCGTCCTGGCGGCGCACCAACTCGTGTCGCGGGCGCCAACGGGGGCGGGACACGTCTCAACGGGCGCGACCAACGCGCCGGCGAAGAAGAAAAAGAACCGGCTGCAGTGACGCAGGGCGGGGAGGCACATCGGAGTGAGAGGTGGCAAGGCAGGTGGTGTTTTGCACGCCCAGCAAACGTCACGTAGAATACATAACGTGGAATTGCTCTCTCGTTGCAGAGCACCACATGACAAGAGTCAAAGGAATAACCACAGTAATCACTGACCAGGGCTATAACGGCACTGTAAAACACGTCTATAGATCTTTTCCCCTGCCGATGTGTCCCTCTTTTACCCTCACCAACACACTATAAAAACGAACATACAGAAGGGTCTACATCAGTCCACACGTTAATCGACTCCACAAACCGAAAAAGAAGCTAAGCATCATGGCTGATCTCCACATGACCGACCGCCCGGGATTCACCGGCAAGCTGAACGAGAAGATCCTCGAGCGCGTCCGCTTCTTCGCGAAGGAGCTGGAGATGCCGGAGCTGGAGGCGAAGTTCCCGCACCTGAAGGTGACAGACGGCTCGTGGCGCGGCCGTCTCCCCGGCGATGACGTTAACCTCGCTGACTACATCGACCACACTGTGCTCAAG
>NW_008828087.1:0-653 GCF_000691245.1 Trypanosoma grayi
TTGCACAATCCCTTCGAGGATGAGGAATTCATCTACAGAGGTCCCTTGAACAGCAAGGACTCGCAGTGGACCCCAAAGCTGCGAGTGCGTTACAACGTGGATAATCAACGTTCCATATTCCTTCCCCTAAGCAACTTTCTGAAGATCGTCAACTCCATGCAGCTCTGCTACATTTCCCCAGTGGAAGGTGATGCCACGTACTTTGACGATGAGTGGAAGGGCGAGACAGCTGGCGGAAACCCTACCAGCGTGACCTGGCGCAAGAATCCCCTGTATTACGTACACAATGGCGGCGATAGAGATGTCAAAATTGTTATGATGGTCATACAGGAGGATCAACGGCGATTCTTCTTCGGCGAGCATCGCCCGAATTATCTTTGCTGTGGTGTAGTTCTTACCCGATACACCTACAGTAACCCTATTCCTTCGCTCTTTATCACCGGGAACAACCACAAACCGGTTTACAAGAGCCTTTTCCTCAACTCTCGTGAAGTGGCAAATGCCATAACAATTCCGGCCAATTCGCTTTGCTATCTCGTGCCTTCGGCCATGGAAAAAAAAGCTGAATCAAAGTTCACGCTTGCCCTATATCGTATGGTCGGGGAGGACTACAGTAACATCACGATCAAGAAGCTGGGTGTGCCGGAGATGGA
>NW_008828088.1:0-649 GCF_000691245.1 Trypanosoma grayi
CATGCACATTCCGATCAGAATACGAAGGAAAGTACGACAACGACAATCTCTGAAACCCAGGCGGCAATCATGAAAGAAAACCCTACGCCCAGCACGTATCCATAGTTTTTGTACGAGTCGAAAACAGTATCCCCGAACCTGCAGCTCTTCCGGTTGTACACAGAGACAACCGTCGACCACACAAAAAAAATAGTGATGGCACAGAGGATCGCAGCTATCCGCGGCGCCCAATTCGACCCAGGGTACTTTCCCCTCAAGATGAACAGGACCACAATGGCAACAGAGAGAAGAATTGATATCGTAGAAAACGTTCGACAAGCCTGCATGGAGCTTTCCTCTTGCACGCACCGAAAAAGTCTCCTTTCGGACCCAGAAGAGGAGCACGGCCGCTCCCCCCAGAACGTGATGCAGGTATATACGGGAATTATGTCACCTGACCGGATCATCGTAAGCGGCATGCTGACCACAAGAAGGACGAAGGCGAAAGCCTGAACTGCAGGGCATATATGATAAGGGCCGAGCTTCATAATTCCTTTTTAGACACTTTTCCTGAGCGATAAGCTTTATACTACCGAAAGACACATCACAGCGAGGAATGGAATAATATGCACGAGAAACTCTGCACAGAACGCCCACATGAGAGCGAGCA
>NW_008828089.1:0-647 GCF_000691245.1 Trypanosoma grayi
TCCCGTTTGTGTGCAACTCTCCGCGATATGGATCCGGAGGGAAAGATTTTTTCGTATGGCGCTATTTCACTGACAAGGAATCAAGCAGCCATCTGCGCTCATTCCACGTCCAGTCTAGGAGGCTTTGTGGGCGCACAGAGTCGTAACGGTATTATAAAGGATTTCTACTCTGTTGACACACCGACACTGGAATACAAACAACCACTGACGCCTATCGGCATGTTCCCGTATCCACTATCTGTTGAGAATTTCACAATCATTCGACGTTATGATACAGTGGTGAATATATGGAATGAATCACTTGCAAGCGGTGAGGTGATGGATCTTTCACAATACTGGGTGGACATGCCGTACCCACCGATGTACGCCGCATTTGTTTTTCCGTTCTTCGAGGTGTACGACGACAACTCTACGGGCGTGGGCTACTTGTTCGAGACGGTATACACGGCAAATGTCACCAGTATGGAGTGGTACAACGCATCAGAAACTGGAATTCGCGTGATGCTATTAGGCACCAAGTTCCTAGAGGAAGGGCTGCTCGTGTATGCCAACAACTGGGGTCAGCCACTCTCAAATGTTTCAGATGTGTGGATGTCGACATGGCAAAATGAACCAATGCGGTTCATGTACGTTGATGATGTTACTGA
>NW_008828090.1:0-646 GCF_000691245.1 Trypanosoma grayi
TACAAGTCAAAACCCCAATAGTCTCAGTTAAAATAAGTTGTACAAGTCAAAACCCCAATAGTCTCAGTTAAAATAAGTTGTACAAGTCAAAACCCCAATAGTCTCAGTTAAAATAAGTTGTACAAGTCAAAACCCCAATAGTCTCAGTTAAAATAAGTTGTACAAGTACGCGCGCGCGCGGATTAATATATATAATAATAATGGTGTAATAATAACAGTGTATAATAACGGTGTAATTCTTAAGATACTATATTATAACGTTTTTGAAAATAGTATTTACTACGTAAATACTATTTGCAAAAACTTTAGTACGGGCGAATTATTTTAACAAGTGGGATAAAAGTAAATCCTAATATAAAAAACAAAAAATACACAGGAATATCAGTAAATTAATTGAGACACAAGAAATTTCTTGCAGTCACGTAGTTATTTACAACAAAAAAGTGTATTTACTCTAGAAGCAAATGTCAATAACACAACATAAAAACCCAACAAAGTCAGTCAAATCAAGTTATACAAGTCAAAAAACTCAATAACCTCAATTAAAACAAGTTATACAAGTCAAAACCCCAATAGTCTCAGTTAAAATAAGTTGTACAAGTCAAAACCCCAATAGTCTCAGTTAAAATAAGTTGTACAAGTCAAA
>NW_008828091.1:0-640 GCF_000691245.1 Trypanosoma grayi
CGACCGGAGGCGGGAGGGGCGGGGCCTTTTGCCGGCGCCGCCTCCGCATTGCGGAAAAAACGGCGGCCCCGCAGGAATGTTTTTTTCCCAAAACCCAGACGCTTCGAAACCGCAGCAGGATAGCCTGCACCCTGGCCACCCCCATTAACCAAGGAAAGAGCAGGAGAAACCCAATATCCAATTCCTATCGCGAAAACAACGCCCCCTGATTGCATATTCGAAGGGCGTCCCAGCACACACCAAAGCATTAACCGCATAAGGAATTTAAATCATGCATCTAAACTGACGAAAAGGAGGTGCAGAGGGCGCCCTTAACCCGCCTCCCGCGCGGGGGCGGAAAGGGTTGGGTTGGGTGGGCGTTTCAAAAACTTGCACTTTGCGACTTTCCTACGGCAAGGTATGAATACAATAATTATGATGGATCCCAGGACCCCCTGTTAACAAGATTGGGCTAGGGTTGGCCATTCCTTTCGCAGACTTTCAAAAAAAAAATGTTTCCGCCACCCACACAACGCCACGCAAAACGCATATCGCGCCGCAGGTTTCAGAGCAAACTCGCCACCAAAAGCACATGGGCGCATTCAACAAAAGAGCAAAGGGCGCCCGCGAGAAGATTCCGCCAGCCAGTGAAAAAAAACAG
>NW_008828092.1:0-638 GCF_000691245.1 Trypanosoma grayi
GTGCTTCACACACCTGCTCATAATCTCTTTTTATTGTGTCATTTCACGCCACCTCAAGGAGCATCGGCACAAGAAAGAGTCACCTACCACCCTCAGCAACTCTTTTCCCTCCCTCGTCAGTGCTGCTTGCATCACGTCAGTGGTGCACCATCAGCCAATGATGCCCAAAAGTCGTCATGTCGCATCCGCAGATAGCAATGCGCATCCAGTGTGTTTTTTTTGTTTACATCCGCCCACCTCTTAAGCCCACAACTTACGTCTGCAGTAGTAGCAGCCCAAATACGGAAGCCAAACAAATACAGGCTGCGTGCCACACCCACATTCATCTCCAGCACCGCTGTCAACTCAGCTTCATTCTGCAAGTTGTAGAGTAGGTAGCACAGCAGAAGGAGTATCCTGAGAGGCAGTCCGCAGATGCAACTTGGTCCATGTTTCTCATCCGCAAAAACACCTTTCTGAGAGTGCCTGCACCGTGAGATTGCTGGCACACATCTTCTCAGCTCATGGAAGAATCCTTCAGAAGGGAGCAGAGCAGTTACCCTAACCCTAACCTTCCGCCATCATCATTATGCAGCAAACATCTCGTGTTGAATATCATCTCGTACAGTGCTCGTTCCTCCCACACCCCGAAACACACA
>NW_008828093.1:0-637 GCF_000691245.1 Trypanosoma grayi
CGTGGGCGTTGGGGTCGCCAATGCTGCTGAGGTACTGCGCCAACACGAACATCTGCTGCTGAATGGTCGGGGAGAGGAAGATGACGTTCCGCTGAAACTTCGTCAGCCGCGGTAATAGGAATACGGGGTCGATGAATATGAGGTTCGGCACCACCAAAATTTCTTCGAGGGCGAAGCCCGTGAAAATATCAGTGATGTACATTTCTTGCTCAATTTCCAGCGCCTTCACGGCACCCGAAGTTGTAGTATCTATGTACATCAATGAGTATTCGTGTCTGGAAGAACCATCGGACACTACTGCTGCATTCATACCACGCAGAAATCGCAAAAAGATCGAACTTATAAATGTGACATCCACGTAATCTATCATAATGGCATTCGCAGGTGTGCTCAGCGTTTCCACGTCAAAGTAGCATTCGCCACGAGGGTACTTATAAGCGACAAAATCATTTATTTCCATGTTGAACGTGCCAAGAACAGATACTTTGATACCGACCGTGCGGCCGCCCTGGTTGCACTGGCAAACAGCACCATCAGCAGCAGCAGCTTTACTGCACTCACCACCAAAGTCACCAATGACGATTTCATCAACAACGTACCGGCGCTGGTTGAACAGCGCGGCTCCAAATGCAGCCCG
>NW_008828094.1:0-636 GCF_000691245.1 Trypanosoma grayi
AGAAGGTCATCAAGGAGATCGACGATTACCAGTTCTTCATCCCGGAGGGCAACGAGGAGGACCCCGACAACGGCATGATTGTCCTCTGCAAGTGGGACGGCGAGGTGCCCTCCTTCTACTTCTGGAAGGACGGCCTCAAGGGCGAGCGCGTGTAATGCGGCAACGGTGCTGATGATGCTGCTGCTGCTGCTAGGTGGGGTGTTTGTGTGATGGATGCTGCTTACTGTTCTTTCCGCCCCTCCACTCTCATCGCATAAACAACAGAAGGGAAAATTACCATAATGGGCTGCGCTCCTCGCCCCCTGTAAGCGGAGCAGGGGAGGGGAGGGGAGGCGCAAAGATAAGGAAACGGGAGAATAATGAAGGAAAAAAAAAGAAACAGCAACACGCAACCTACTACGCGGGCGATAACTACGGTAAAAGAAGAAGAAGAAAAAAAGGAAGATATATACGCAGGCTGAAAATGCGCATGCACGAAAGTGGAAAAAGAAGAAGAACAGTAAGAGTTAGACGAACAGGATTGAGATGAATCTCTCGCGCCGCTTATATGTTTGCTCATGCCTTCGTGAAAGCATCTGCCGCATTTTATCCCCTCACTCCCTGTGCGATTTCGCTTTCCTTCCTTCCTTCCTTCTG
>NW_008828095.1:0-635 GCF_000691245.1 Trypanosoma grayi
TCTTTGTTTTTGACTGATAGCCAGCAGCGGAAGTCTGTGAGTGGATTGCCGAAGCGGAAAACAAATCATGCACACCCCTTTGTATCAAGGGGGCGGTGTGGTGCAGGCAACGAAGAAGAAAAGGAAAAAAAAAAGGAATGAGGAAGAAAGACAATGCTTCTGCAGACGATGTGTTCGGGGTGCGTATCAGGGACGAAGATGAGGTCCTACTCACTCTCTCTATGTTTCTCTTTCTATCTTTCTCTCATTTCCTCTTCATACCCTACTGTAATCTTTTTTTCACTTGACATCCCGTTCCACTGGAGGATCGTCTCTGACTATCCATCGAATGTGTTTCTGCGCAGCTGAAGGGCGGTTCCGCATTCCTGTGAATGCGTTGGAACGTGTCGAGGAACCACGCCAGGTCATGGTTGCTGCGCTTGGTGAAGAATAGGGGAAGGGAAGGGAGTTGTGTGTCTCTTCGTCTGAAAGTCTCACTTTCTCCATCTCTCCATCTCTCTCTCTCTCTGTGTGTGTGTGTGTGTGTTTATACATGCGTCTCCTTCGCTGTGCCTTTAGTCGGCTCTGTGAGCACTACACTGGAAGCTCTTTTGGGTGTTGCACACCGACAATCCGTCTTTGCTTTTCTCTCGCGT
>NW_008828096.1:0-633 GCF_000691245.1 Trypanosoma grayi
ATATATATAAATATATATGTATATATATATTCCCTCATTCTCAGACACAGACAAGTCCTTTCTGTCACCTGCACACAAACGTGTCCATCGTAGAAAGGCACACGCCACAAAGCGGAACAACGAGAGAGGGAGAGGGAATCTCCCCACTGGTGAACGAGCGAGAGAAAATAAAAAGAAGCTCTCGCTGCAGGTGGTAAGGCGGGGCGGGCAAGGGAAAAAGGCTGGAAGAGGAGGAGGAGGAGTGTGACGGACATGTGCGCCTCTTGCAAGACAAACAGAACCGAGAAAACGAACAAGCAGTCACATATTCTTTTTCTTGGATGTGCCGAGGCGGATGCGAAAAACAAAAGAAAAAAGAAAACAAAATCAATGAAGCCTCTTGACCCCAGCAAAGTGAGTAAGTCTGTAATTGAGTGACTGAGCGCCGCTGCTGATGCGGCACAGGACAAACAATCACAGGGAGAGTGCGGCTGCGGCGATGGAAAACAGCAGCAGCAGCAGCAGAAGTAGAAGCAGAAGCAGCAGCAACGATAACAACGACGACAGCGGCCGGCTAGACGACGGGTGTAGAGAGGCAGTGGTGTGTTGCATGCGTCCCTGTCTGTTGCATTGTTGCAGCAGCAGCAGCAGCAG
>NW_008828097.1:0-632 GCF_000691245.1 Trypanosoma grayi
GCGGGGTACACAAGCACAGCAGGGGAGAGCAGCAGCGCACCACACAACTCAACGGACAACTAGAGGAGTAACACATCACTCAAACAAAAAATTAGTGGCAGAGCACAATAAACCAAACACAAACAAACCCCCAACAACCCGAATGAAAAAAGAAACGTGGCAGCCGTGATGCCAATGCAATTTGATATTTCTTTGTTAAACAGCTGAATGCTGGTGTCCCTCTGTGCTCCCGGTGGGGTGCAGCGGGAGGCGGTGCGGCACTCCACACCACGCCGCAGCGCAGCGCACAGACACAAGCGCGGAGGGAAGCAGCGGGCACACGCCCCGAGTGCACTCCGCAAGCCTTGAGAGGGGCGGACAGCACAGGGGGAGCAGCAGCAATAACACAAAGCCCAATCTGTGTGTTGCCGGAGACTCACCGGAAGGATAAGAGACAACTGGTGGGCAACACAGACTCGTGTGCGGAGCAAAGCCCCAAAGAAACCAAAAAAAAAAGACGCCCTCACTTCGACGAGACCAAGCACAGTGGTTGCACCGTCGAGAATTAAGGGGCACGGCGAAAAATAAGTGAATCAACAATACAGTGAAAACGATAACACATTAAAAGGAGGTGAATTAACATTGAGAGGCCC
>NW_008828098.1:0-631 GCF_000691245.1 Trypanosoma grayi
ACAAGCGCGAGCACTTCCAGCAGCAGCGACGGCTGCCCGAGCTGCACGAGCAGGTGCAGCACCGTTCCGTCCTCTTCAGGGTTCGTCAGGAAGTTCTTACCTAGCAGCGGAATGAACTGCGACGCGCTCGCACCGTGGCTGAGGAGCCAGTTCATCATAGCCACAGACTCGGCGGTGCAGCGGCCATGCTGCAGCAGCAGCGCAATGAGCGGGGGAAGCGGCTCCGTGTAGAAGGGCACCTCCTCCCGCGCAGCAGCGGGATCGGCGCCGTTCGCCAGCACCGCCTCCGCCTCCTCAATGTTGTACTGCAGACAGGCCTGCATGAGCTGATGGTTCCATGTATTGTTGGGGTCCTCAAGGACACGACGCTTCACAGTCGGGGGCATAATCCCTCTCTCCGTGTGCCTACACCCGTGCTTTGCTATTTCTCTCTTGTGGCTGCTGTTGTTGTTGTTGTTGCTGGTTCTATTCTCGCTCTCCCACGCACCTACACCACCACTCTTCTACTCTACACGGTGGGAGCGCCTATGTGTGTACTTGTAGCTGCGGCTGCTGCAATACGCGAGAAGGCGATTAGCGAAACCGTTGAATTCAAACGAAAAAAGAAAACACAGAGAGCCACACACACACA
>NW_008828099.1:0-629 GCF_000691245.1 Trypanosoma grayi
TATATATATGTGTGTGTGTGTGTGTGGAGTCGGAGTCACTCGCTTAATAGCACCCCACTTGCGTACCCAAACAAGGCCCAGAAACCGCTCCTGGAGCCATTCAGCGGCGGCCGCAAACCACGTGCTGCTGCCATGTGTATGCCTTTACACTCTGTACGTCATCGTCGCCATTTCGCTACGAAAGTGTGAGGAACGAAAGGGGAGGAAAGAGAGTTAGGCGTTCACGCATTGAGAATGTCGAGGCGCGCCAGCGAAACACAAGTGCACATACGCACGCACCCATAGTGGGAGAGAGACATAGAGAGTGAGTGAGAAATGGGGAAATTCATGATGGCATTTCCGTGCATAACATGGGGGAGTGGCACCCACACACATAGAGAAAAAAAGGAAAGAGAAACAAGAAGCATTGAATAAAAATCCTTTTAGGTCTTTTCTCTTTATCTCAGCTTCTCCGTTCCCCGCCTGCTGCATCAGCAATCTCTCTCGTGAATACTTTTCTCAGTGATGCAACGTCCGCCGTGTGATCGGATGCGCGGGCATGATGCCTGCTTCTGTTCCGTTATTTCCATTTTTTTTTTCTTTTGTGTATTTTTTTTTTTTTTTATATTTCTCTCGTCTGCCCGTGTTTC
>NW_008828100.1:0-628 GCF_000691245.1 Trypanosoma grayi
CCCCGGCGAGTTTGTAGACGCCGGAGCCGCCAATGACGCCCACAAGCACAGGCGAGCCGTGCGGGTTGATGCGGTAGTCAATGTCGCTGGTCATGCCGATAATTCACGTATGCAGCTGCTGTCGTTAGAGTGGCTCTTTCTTTCGTTTTTTTTTTGTTTCAAGGACGAAAACCCCCCAAAACAAAACCAACAACTAACAAGATCCTTCTTTGGTCGTTATTACTCCTACCCTTCTTTTTTCTTTGCTTCTCCTTTGCCTGAATTTGAAACTGCGCGAGTTTTGTTGCTCTCCAAAGGGGGATGTGGCGTTGGCACACGTTCGAGGCAAAGTGTGTGTGTGTGTGAGAGAGAGAGAACGCGAAGGGAGGCTGCACGGCCATTAGATCATCATCATCATCACCGGCAACAGCACACACAGGGAGGGAGAACCATGCACGTATGCCTGGGCGGAAGCTATACAAAGCGTCGGGCTCTCCCAGCTGCCGTTACAAGCAGAATGCGACATTTACGTGAGTGGGGCGAGAAGGAACGAGCGGCTGCGGCGCACGGAGAGAAGAGAAGAGAGGAGCGGGGCGGAGGGGGAGGGGGACTGGGCGTGAGGCCGTGCGTACTGCCCCCCTCCGCCCCG